>NC_091980.1:313657592-313848061 GCF_044704955.1 Pristiophorus japonicus | reverse complement strand
CCCACCCAACCCCCCCCACCCCCCCACCCCCCCCCCCCACCCCCCCCACCCCCCCACCCCCCACCCCCCCACCCCCCCCAACTCCCCACCCACACACCACCCCCCCACTCCCCCCCACCCCCCCAACTCCCCCCACCACCCCCCCCACTCCCCCCCAACTCCCCCCCCAACACCCCCCCACTCCCCCACCAACACCCCCTCAACTCCCCCACCCAACACCCCCCCCATCACCTCCCCCCAACACCCCCCCCAACTCCCCCCACCAATACCCCCCCAACACCACCCCCCAACACCCCCACCCACACCCCCCCAACTCCTCCCCCAACACCCCCCCAACTCCCCCCCAACTCCCCCACCCAACACCTCCCCCCCCAACACCCCCCCCAACTCCCACCCCAACACCCCCCCCAACTCCCCCCCAACACCACCCCCCCAACACCCCCACCCAACACCCCCCCAACTCCCCCACCCAACACCCCCAACACCCCCCCAACTCCCCCACCCAACACCCCCCCATCACCCCCCCCAACATCCCCCCAACTCCCCCACCCAACACCACCCCCCCAACCCCCCCCAATTCCCCCCGGCCAAACTCCCCCCCAACACCCCCCCAACTCCCCCACCCAACCCAACACCCCCCCATCACCTCCCCCCAACACCTCCCCCAACTCCCCCACCCAACACCCCCCCCAATTCCCCCCTGCCAAACTCCACCCCCAACACCCCCCCAACTCCCCCACCCAACACCCCCCCAACTCCCCCACCCAACACCCCCCCAATTCCCCCCCCAACACCCCCCCAATTCCCCCCCGCCAAACTCCCCCCCCAACACTCCCACCCAACTCCCCCCGCTAAACTCCCCCCCCAACACCCCCCCCCACCAAACTCACCCCCCCCACCAAACTCACCCCCCCAACACCCCCCCGCCAAACTCACCCCTACCCAACCCCCACCGCCCAACACCCCCTCTGCCAAACTCAACCCCCCAACTAACTCATCCCCACCCAACTCCTCCCACCCACCCGCCCAACTCCCCCCATCCAAGGGGGCTTGTAGGAGGGGGGTTTGGGGGTGTTAGCGAGGAGTGAGTGAGTGAGGAGTGAGTGAAGAGTGAGGAGGGAGTGAGTAGTGAGTGTGTGAGCAGTGAGTGTGTGAAGAGTGAGTGAGGAGTGAGTGTGTGAGGAGTGAGTGAGTGAGGAGTGAGTGAAGAGCGAGGAGTAAGTGAGTGAGTGAGTGAAGAGTGAGGAGTGTTTGAGTGAGTGGTGAAGTGAGTGAGGAGTGAATGATTGTGTGAGTGAGGAGTAAGTGAAGAGTGAGTGAGGAGTGCATGATTGTGTGAGTGAGGAGTGAAGAGTGAGTGAGTGAAGAGTAAGTGAAGAGTGAGGAGTGAGTGAGGGGGAGAGTGAGTGGAATGATTCCCCAGGGTCAGAGAGAGTCAGTGGGATGAAGCTCATTCCCACATCTGGGTGTTGAGGGCAGGTTCACCCAGTCGCTGCTCCTGCCCCCTCCGCACTGTGAGGGGTTAGTGCTCAGTGTGGGGTTCACTCAGTGTGTGGGGTCAGGGCTCAGTGTGTGGGGTCAGGGCTCAGTGTGAGGGGTCAGGGCTCAGTGTGAGGGGTCAGGGCTCAGTGTGAGGGGTCAGGGATCAGTGTGTGGGGTCAGGGCTCAGTGTGTGGGGTTCACTCAGTGTGTGGGGTCAGGGCTCAGTGTGTGGGGTCAGGGCTCAGTGTGTGGGGTCAGGGCTCAGTGTGTGGGGTCAGGGATCAGTGTGAGAGGTCAGGGTTCAGTGTGAGAGGTCGGGGATCAGTGTGAGGGGTCGGGGTTCAGTGTGAGGGGTCAGGGCTCAGTGTGAGAGGTCGAGGATCAGTGTGAGGGGTCGGGGCTCAGTGTGAGGGGTTAGGGTTCAGTGTGAGGGGTCGGGGGGCCGCAGGACGAGGTGTGCTGTGAGCAGGAGTTGTGTTAGTGCTGGAGTCTGGTGTCGGGGCAGGAGCACAGACCCACACAGGGACAACGCTGTCCTCCCCTGTGACTCTCTGCCTGACTGAGATAGCTCCCGAATCAGTGTCATTATTGCTAACATCTTTAGCTTAATGTTAGGCTCGAGTCTCGCTGCCTGATGGAAATCTTAATACTCGGTATTGAGAGGCAGTTTGGTGAATTACATCATGTTCTCGGTGACAATGATGAGTGAAATTAATTTTTATATAGAGATTGAAAGAGTTAGTGGTGAATGGATTGAGGTATTTTTAGCTCGCTCTGATATTAATATTAGTTGCAGATAAGAGTAGCAGCAGGCTGGCAGAGCGACACATACAAATGTTAGTGTGAGGCGTTTGCTCCACAATGGCATCCAATTACCATTTCAGGCAAAGCTTTTATGAGCAGAATTGAGCAAACCCATTAAGGAGCCCCATGGCCTGACAGAGTCACCTCTGACCTGCCCTCGCTCCCACAACTATTTTTAGTTGAACCATAAAACAAGTGCCCCCTTTACCGACAAATAAACAAATTAACTTTTTACTGTAAACTTAAATCAAATTAAAATTTGGTTGCCAGGGGTGATGATGCACTCCAGTCCCTCCGGTGCCCACCTCTCGCGGAAGGCCGCGAGCGTACCGGTGGACACCGCGTGCTCCATCTCCAAGGACATCCTGGACCGGATGTAACCGCGGAAGAGAGGCAGGCAGTCAGGTTGAACGACCCCCTCGACCGCCCGCTGCCTGGACCGGCTGATGGCCCCCCTTGGCCAGGCCCAGAGCAGTCCTACGAGGAGGCCCTCGGACCTACCCGCTCCCCTCCGCACAGGGTGCCCAAAGATCAGGAGTGTGGGACTGAAGTGTAACCAGAATTTGAGGAGCAGCCCCTTCGAATATTGGAAGAGGGGCTGCAACCTCACTCATTGAACATAGACGTGGAACACGGACTCCTCCAGACCGCAAAAATGACAGGCGGCCTGGGAGCCCGTGAATCTCCTCGCTCCCACGGCCCCGATCCCAGTCACACGGTAAATATCTGCTCTAAAGCCGCCCGCTGTACCCGCCCAATCACTCCCTTCAGTGGGGTCATTCAGTTGATGGGAATGTTCCTGCACTTGTGACCCAGAGGCCTGGACTAATGATCCGGAGATGTGGGGCCCGAATTCACCGCCCCTATCGGTGGGTACGAAGTGCACACTGTGGGGTTAGGTTTGTGAAGCACAGGCGCCTAAACCGCAATTTGCGATCTGGCAAGAATCATTTTGTCAAATCCACCGCATCTGAAGAGGCAGGAGCCTCCGCGGGCAGAGATTTGGGCTATTTGCCTAACTCCTGCCCAGTGAATGTCCTTCAAACTCTTACGCCTGGATAAAAGCAGCGTAAGGCCTGATTTTACCAGTGTAAGAATTTTTAAAAAATAGAAAAATTAAAATGTTATCAATCATTTATATATTAAAAACCCTGTCTATTAAGGTAAGTTTATTTTTAGTCTTGTTAAAACATACTAAATAAATGTTTTTTAATACATTTTTGAATAAAATATTTAATTAAATTGCATTTTAATTAATTTTAAATATGTAACATTTTATTTAATGTGTGTGTGTGTTTTGGGGGCAGTCTCATTCATACTTATGGCAGCTCCATAGAAACGGAATTCACCAAAAGTATCAATAGGAAAACCCCCATTGTGATAGGTTGGGCCGGTCCATGTGATCCCAGTGAACCGCTTACATCGCAGGATACGGGGGCCCTACGCAGGCCTACACATCGTGCACAGGACCACAAGTCTCCAAACCTCCGGGACCACCGGGTACTTTCGTAGAAATGTTAGCAGTCGGAGGCAGACAAAAAGCAGGAAACTATAGACCAGTTAGCCTAATGTCTTCGTTGGGAAAATGCTGGAGTCCATTATTGAGGAAGCAGTAGCAGGACATTTGGAAAAGCATAATTCAATCAAGCAGAGTCAGTATGGTTTCATGACAGGGAAATCATGTTTGACAAATTTGCTGGAGTTCTTTAAGGATGTAACGAGCTGGGTTGATCAGGGGGAACCAGTGGAAGTGGTTTATTTGGATTTCCAGAAGGCATTTGACAAGGTGCCACATAAAAGGTTACTGCACAAGATAAAAGTTCACGGGGTTGGGGGTAATTTATTAGCATGGATAGAGGATTGGCTAACTAACAGAAACCAGAGAGTCGGGATAAATGGATCATTTTCCTATTGGCAAACAATGACTAGCAGAGATCGGTGCTGGGTCCTCAACTATTACAATCTATACCAATGACTTGGATGAAGGGACTGAGTGTAATGTAGCCAAGTTTGATGATGATACAAAGATGGGTGGGAAAGCAAATTGTGAGGAGCACACAAAAAATCTACAAAGGGAAATAGACAGACTAAGTGAGTGGACAAACATTTGGCAGATGTAGTATAATGTGGGAAAATGTGAGGTTATCAACTTTGGCAGAAAAAATAGAAAAGTAAATTATAATTTAAATGGAGAAAAATTGCAAAGTGCTGCAGTACAGAGGGAACACAAAAAGTTAGTATGCAGGTACAGCAAGTAATCAGGAAGGCAAATAGAATGGAAATATAGAAACATAGAAAATAGGTGCAGGAGTAGGCCATTCGGCCCTTCGAGCCTGCACCGCCATTCAATAAGATCATGGCTGATCATTCCCTCAGTACCCCTTTCCTGCTTTCTCTCCATACCCCTTGATCCCTTTAGCTGTAAGGGCCATATCTAACTCCCTCTTGAATATATCCAATGAACTGACATCAACAACTCTCTGCGGCAGGGAATTCCACAGGTTAACAACTCTCTGAGTGAGGAAGTTTCTCCTCACCTCGGTCCTAAATAGCCTGCCCCTTTTCCTAAGACTGTGTCCCCTGGTTCTCGACATCCCCATCATCGGGAACATTCTTCCCGCTTCGAACCTGTCCAGTTCCATTTGAATCTTGTAAGTTTCTATGAGATCCCCTCTCATCCTTCTAAACTCCAGTGTATAAAGGCCCAGTTGATCCAGTCTCTCCTCATATGTCAGTCCAGCCATCCCTGGAATCAGCCTGGTGAACCTTCGCTGTACTCCCTCAATAGCAAGAACGTCCTTCCTCAGATTAGAAGACCAAAACTGAACACAATATTCCAGGTGAGGCCTCACCAAGGCCCTGTACAACTGCAATAAGATCTCCCTGCTCCGATACTCAAATCCCCTAGCTATGAAGGCCAACATACCATTTGCCGCCTTCACCGCCTGCTGTACCTGCATGCCAACTTTCAATGACTGATGAACCATGACACCCAGCTCTCGTTGCACCTCCCCCTTTCCTAATCTGTCACCATTCAGATAATATTCTGCCTTCGTGTTTTTGCCACCAAAGTGGATAACCTCACATTTATCCACATTATACTGCATCTGCCATGCATTTGCCCTCTCACCTAACCTGTCCAAGTCACCCTGCAGCCTTTTAGCGTCCTCCTCACAGCTCACACTGCCACCCAGCTTAGTGTCATCTGCAAACTTGGAGATATTACATTCAATTCCTTCATCTAAATCATTAATGTATATTGTAAAGAGCTGGGGTCCCAGCACCGAGCCCTGCGGCACGCCACCAATCACTGCCTGCCATTCTGAAAAGGACCCGTTTATCCCGACTCTCTGCTTCCTGTCTGCCAACCAGTTCTCTATCCACGTCAGCACATTATCCCCAATACCATGTGCTTTGATTTTGCACACCAATCTCTTGTGTGGGACCTTGTTAAAAGCCTTTTGAAAGTCCAAATACACCACATCCACTGGTTCTCCTTTGTCCACTCTGCTAGTTACATCCTCAAAAAAATCTAGATTTGTCAAGCATGATTTCCCTTTCATAAATCCATGCTGACTTGGACCGATCCTGTCACTGCTTTCAAAATGCACTGCTATTTAATCTTTTCCCCACTACTGTCATCAGGCTAACTGGTCTATAATTCCCTGTTTTCTCTTTCCCTCCTTTTTTAAAAAGTGGTGTTACATTAGCTATCCTCCAGTCCATAGGAACTGATGAAGAGTCGATAGACTGTTGGAAAATGATCACCAATGCATCCACTATTTCTAGGGCCACTTCCTTAAGTACTCTGGGAGGCAGACTATCAGGCCCTGGGGATTTATCGGCCTTCAATCCCATCAAGTTTCCTAACACAATTTCCTGACTAATAAGGATTTCCTTCAGTTCCTCCTTCTTGCTAGACCCTCGGTCCCCTAGTATTTCCGGAAGGTGATTTGTGTCTTCCTTCACGAAGACAGAGCCAAGGTATTTGTTCAATTAGTCTGCCATTTCTTTGTTCTCCATTATACATTCACCTGATTCTGACTGCAAGGGACCTACATTTGTCTTCACTAATCTTTTTCTCTTCACATATCTATAGAAGCTTTTGCAGTCTGTTTTTATGTTCCCAGTAAGCTTCCTCTCATACTCTATTTTCCCCCTCTTAATTAAACCCTTTGCCCTCCTCTGCTGAATTCTAAATTTCTCCCAGTCCTCAGGTTTGCTGCTTTTTCTGGCCAATTTATATGCCTCTTCCTTGGATTTAACACTATCCTTAATTTCCCTTGTTAGCCATGGTTGAGCCATCTTCCCCGTTTTATTTTTACTCCAGACAGGGATGTTGAAGTTCATCCATGTGATCTTTAAATGTTTGCCATTGCCTATCCACCGTCAACCCTTTAAGTATCACTCGCCAATCTATTCTAGCCAATTCACGTCTCATACCATCGAAGTTACCTTGCCTTAAGTTCAGGACCCTAGTCTCTGAATTAACTGTGTCACTCTTCATCTTAATAAAGAATTCTACCATATTATGGTCACTCTTCCCCAAGGGGGTTCACACAACAAGATTGCTAATTAGTCTTTTCTCATTACACATCACCCAGTCTAGGATGGCCAGCCCTCTAGTTGGTTCCTTGACATATTGGTCTAGAAAACCATCCCGCATACACTCCAGGAAATCCTCCTCCACTGTATCGCTACCAGTTTGGTTAGCCCAATCTATATGTAGATTAAAATCGCCCATGATAATTGCTCTACCTTTATTGCACGCATCGCTAATTTCCTGTTACTGTAAACTCACTCAGTTGCAATCTGATCCATCTTTATTCCAGCCCAAGAGTGCCAGCGTGACAAAGACAGCCAGCTTATATACAGGTGACCAATGTAAGGGTCACAAAAACCCAGTGTTTCTCGAAGACGTTAGGCCTGTGAAAGGAAAAGCTGCAAGCAGGGTGGTGGGATCTACCTCTGTAATTTGGACTTTGGGTATTGGATTGATCAAAGACTGTCTGGGAAGCTGTTAACCTGGTCAGCTCCCAGAAGGACATTAGCATCTTAAACAACCAGCCCACAGCAGAGTGCCCCCACCCCACAGTGATACTGAGGCAAGCCCATAGAAATCTCTGGCCTCAACCAGAGCTCCTGGAACCAGCAGAGAAACATGACAAAGACAAGGGCCCGGCAGCCCATCGAAAATAAACGCAGAAATTCCAGGTCCCATCGGCACTTAGTCCAACCATTTAACTCTAATCGAAAGGTAACGAGCACACAAAACTTAACAAAGGACACACAACAGAATCAATGGGTCAGCCAAGACACAACAAAGGAGTCGAGATTTGCCGCCAAGATTAGCAGGCCTCTCAGTAGCATAACTAGAGGCCTCACAAAGCAAGGGAAGGATGAAAACAGACAGAAGCTGAGAAGCTAGGAAGCTAAAAAACTTGAGAAGAAGCCACCACCTTCAATCCCAGCAACCACGAGGCAACAGGGACACCACGACCAACAAATCGATGCCGGAGGGAAAAGACCGAAGGAAAACCCGGGGTCCGACCAAAACCCGACCACCACAACCGATTCCTAACGACCAAAGGGGTACAATTTACCCAAAGGGGCCCGAAACTACAGCTGGAGGAAGGAAATCGGGTACTCACCAAGTACATTTCCAAAACGTGCCCAAGCCCATCAGTGGACTCGCGAAGACTGACCAGGTGCGCAGTTGGAAGTCCTCGCCCACATCCGGGGTACGGCAGACACCAACCATCACATCCCCCGAACCCCGAAACCGCAAACCAGCTCAACTGTCAAGGAATCATTTGGTGAGCATAATCCCTGTAACCCTAGAGTTCCGGCTTAGATAGTTAGAAGTGGGAGATGGGAGGCCAGACTGGGAGTGTGTTTTTACACCTGTAACTTAATGTTCCCCCTTCATTTCTAAGTATTGAAGTTTTCTCTATAATCTTGAAGTGCCGTGTTGTCATCCTAAAATAAACATAAGGATTTTTTTGCACCAAAACAATTGTCTGCTGCTCTTTATTACATCCTGACTAATAAGTCCAAGGTCTAGGACTAGGGAGTGGGAGCGATTCGAACCGTTCAAGGTCACAAGGTGAAGCCGACAGATCCACCAACCCCTACACCAAGCATACATGCCACATGCGTACAGCCCGATGACCTCCGATCGCGGCGCCCTCTGGTGTCTGGTGACCCCCCAAGCATTAATACATAACATCTCCATTTTAAAATCTTAACAACAGTCTTTTTACAAATTAAGACGGTCTGGGGCTTTCCTCTCACGAGTTGATTGCCTTCAGCTTTGGCTCTGGGCGAGGGTTCTGAGTCCGTTGAGACTGAGGGCTGAGTAGCCGATCTGACGGGAGTGGTCATGACCACACCAGAGACTGAAGGTTCAGAGTCAGTAATGTCAGCAGAGTTCTCTGATGGGTCAACAATGTTTGGTTGGTCACTGACTGCATCTTCCTCACTCGGTTCCAGTTCATCCGTGTGCCGCAGTTTAACCTGGTCAAGGTGTTTCCTGCATGTTTGCCCATTCTTGAGCACAACAATAAAAACTCTGTTACCCTCCTTGGCTGTAACAATGCCGGCGATCCACTTTGGACCTTGACCATAGTTCAGTACATAAACCGGATCGTTGACCGGGATGTCACGTGACACGGTAACACGATCATGACACCATTGCTGACTTTGACGTCTGTTTTCAACACGATCATTCAAAACAGGATGAACAAGAGAAAGCTTGGTCTTGAGATTTCTCTCCATCAGTAGTTCAGCAGGAGGAACCCCAGTAAACGTATGAGGTCTTGACCTGTAACTGAGCAATATACATGACAACCGTCTCTGCAGTGAGCCCTGAGTTACATGTTTCATACTTTGCTTGATCGTTTGAACGACATGCTCCGCTTGACCATTAGAAGCACGCTTGAATGGAGCTGATCTCACATGTCTGATGCCATTGAGTTTCATTAACTCCTGGAACTCAAGACTTGTGAAGCAAGATCCGTTGTCACTCACAACAATGTCAGGCAAACCATGAGTAGCAAACATGATACGAAGGCTCTCAATGGTAGCTGTAGACATGCTGGATGACATAATAACACACTCTATCTACTTAGAATATTCATCGACTACGACAAAAAACATCATTCCTAGGAACGGGCCCACAAAATCAATGTGGATCCTCGACCATGGCTTGGATGGCCATGACCAAAAACTCCGCTGGTACTTTACTTAGCTGCATGCAAGTATTGTACTGATGCACGCATGATTCCAGATCAGAGTCAATTCCAGGCCACCATACATGAGACCTAGCAATGGACTTCTTCAAGATTGTTCAGATGTTCAGCAGTGTCGCGACCTGTGACCAGAATGTCATCTTGAAACACGACAGTTCTAGGGACGGACTTCAGTAAACTCTCCATATTCCTCTGAAATATGGCTGCAGCCCAACGAATCCCAAAAGGACACCTGTTGTAGACGAACAGTCCTTTGTGGGTGTTGATGCAGGTGAGTTTCTTCGAAGTGTCGACAAGCTCCTGGGTCATATAGGCTGACATCAGATCCAGTTTAGTGACGGACTTTCCACCAGCTAGCATGGCGAACAGGTCATCAGCCTCGGTAATGGATACTGATCCTGTTTCGAAAATCGGTTAATCGTAACCTTGTAGTCTCCACAAATCCTGACAGTGTCATCACTCTTCAACACAGGAACAATGGGACTAGCCCACTCATTAAACTCGACCGGTGATATGATCCCTTCATGCTGGAGTCTGTCAAGCTCAATTTCAACCTTCTCCCTCATCATGTACGGAACAGACTGAGCTTTGTGATAGACAGGCCTTGCATTGGAGTCCAGGTGAATCTGCACCATGGCTCCCGTAAAATTACCAATGCCCGGTTCAAACAAAGAAGGAAACTTTTTCAATACTTGAGCACATGGAGTATCATCCATCGAGGGCAACATCTTGACATCATTCCAGTTCAACTTGATTTTCTCGAGCTAATTCCTGCCGAACAGCATTGGACCATTAACTGGGATGATCCATAATAGTAGCTCGTGAACCACACCGTCATATGACACCTCGATTGCTGCATTGCCGAGCACCGGTATGAGTTCCTTAGTGTAAGTACTCAACCTGGCATTGACTGGACTCAGCTTCGGTTTCACAGCCTTAGTGTCCCACAGCTTGTCGAATGTCCTTTGGCTCATTATCGACTGGCTCACACCCATGTCCAGCTCCATTGATACAGGCACGACATTCAGCTTCACATTAACGACTATCAGCTGGCTCTTGTTCAGGAACGAATACAATCCATTCACTTCCTCCTCAGGTTGCATATCCGGTCCATCACTGAACTGGTCCTCATCAACAATGTGGTGAGCCGCACCACGCTTGCTCCGTTGTGGACACATCCTGTGAAGATGCCCCACTTTCGAACATCCATTGCATGAGAATTATCTAAACCGACACTGATGAGGCTGATGATTGCCCCACAACACCAACAGAGTGAAATCTGGATCAAATCAGTTGGTGGACTCTGAGCAACGACAGGTTTTGTGTAAGCAGCTCTGCCTGAAAACGACGCCATCTTGTTTACAGCACTTGCCATGGAACTCCGACTCGTCGATGATATAATGATAGCTGCCTCAAATTATCATCCATCGCCATGCAGGCCTGGGCAGTCGCGATGGCCTTTTTCAAATCCAGCGTCTCTAGAGCCAACAGCTTCCTGAGGATCACGTCATGGCTGATGCCTATCACGAAGACATCAGGCAGCATGTCTTCCAGCATGCTCCCGAACTTACACGGCTCAGCAAGACGTCGCAGGTCGGCGACAACTCCCGACACGACCTGGCCCTCAGCATGAACATGCGTGTAGAAACGGTAGCGTGATATGATGATCCCCTCTTTTGGCCTCAGATGGTTACCCACCAACCTACACAATTCCTCCGTCGGACATACAGGCGAGAGAAGATTCTTCATGAGGCCGTAAATTGTCGGACCACAAATGGTGAGGAGAACTGCCCTGCGCTTAACTGCGCAGGCCTCTGCCTCCATGTCGTTGGCCACAGAATACTGATCCAGGTGGTCGACAAAATCCGCCCAATCCTCGCCCTCCACGAATCTCTCCACGATTCCAACCGTGCCCAGTGTGCATGCGATGGTTCTTAAATTACCTCATCGCCAATTGTAATGACTCAAGAGTCTGGTTACTGTAAACTCACTCAGGTGCAACCTGATCCATCTTTATTCCAGCCCAAGAGTGCCAGTGTGACAAAGACACCCAGCTTATATACAGGTGACCAAGCACACATGCCACATGCGTACAGCCTGATGACCTCCGACCGCGGTGCCCTCTGGTGTCTGGTGACCCCCAAGCATTAATACATAACAGGAAGGGAATCGGGCGGGTGTTAAACGAGCAGTACATCTCCGGTTAGAGTTGAATTTTACTCCCACTGTTCCATCTGGGGCCTCGGGTCACATCTAGCACCGGACAGAGGGGGGTGAAGGGCTCCTCACTCTGATAGGGCAGTGGGTAAGCCACTGACCTTTCACCTCTGGGATCGAGGCTGAAATGCAGCCCCATAAACAGCAAGGTGGTCTCCTCTCTGTAGTGGGGTCTGGGCGATATTAGATGTTGGAGTGGTTTAGACACTGTCCTTTGTCTCTGGGACCCAAATCCAAACCCTATAACAACAACTTGTGTTTGTATAGCGCCTTTAACCTCATAAAATATCCCAAGGCGCTTCTCAGGAGCGATTATCAAACAAAATTTGACACCGAGCCACATGGGAGGATTCAGGAAAGAGTCAATTTTAAAACAGCGAGAGAAATGGCAAGGCTCTAGCACAGAGCAGAGTTTTGGATAAAAATAAGCAGAGTGGGTCAGGAAGGGACAGAGAGAGTAACATCGGTAATAGGGCATCAGTGACTAAGGTGACATCAGGGAAAATAGAAAAATGTCAAAGCTAAAGGCACTATATCTGAATGTGCAAAGCATTCACAACAAAATAGACGAATTAATGGCGCAGATAGAAATGAATCGGTTTGATCAATAGCCATTACGGAGATGTGGTTACAAAGTGACCAAAGTTGGGAACAAAATATTCCAGGATACATAACTTTTAGAAGAGATGGGAAAACTGGAAAAGGAGGAGGGGTAGCCCTGATAAAGGATGGGATAAAGACAGTGGAGAGAGTGTTATGTATTTAATCCCATGTAACGTGTATTACACTACCACCAGAGGGCCTACCTGTTGGAGTCCCAAGGGATCCCAGCATCCCTTGGGAGCACAGTATATAAGCAGGCCACCTACGAGGTACCTGCACTCTGGAGTCACATTAAAGGAGCTAAGGTCACACTTGCTCATTGTACACAGTATTCAGTTTCATCCTTTATTATGCGCATAACAATTGGCGACGAGGTAACGAGCAACCGCGCGAAAATGCAAAGAACAGTCGGTATCCTGGAGAAGTTCTCAGAAGGGGTCGATTGAGAGGCCTTCGTGGAGAGACTCGACCAATACTTCATGGCCAACGAGCTGGAACGGGACGAGAACGCTGCCAAACGAAGGGCGATCCTCCTTACTCTCTGTGGGGCAACAACCTATGGCTCCATGAAAAATCTTCTAGCTCTGGCTAAACCAACAGAGAAATACTATGAAGAACTGTGTACACTGGTCCGAGGGCACCTAAATCCTAAGGAAAGCGTTTTGATGGCGAGATATCGGTTCTACACGCGTCAACGATCAGAGGGCCAGGAAGTGGCGAGCTATGTCGCCGAACTAAGGCGCCTCGCAGGACATTGTGAATTTGAGGGATTCCTAGAACAAATGCTTAAAGACTTTTTTGTATTAGGCATTGGACATGAGACAATCCTTCGCAAACTGTTGACTGTGGAAACTCCGAATCTAAGTAAAGCCATAACGATAGCCCAGGCATTTATATCCACCAGCGACAATACCAACAGATCTCGCAGAGTAAAGAAGACTCGGCCAGTACTGTGCACAAAGTAACGTTGGTTTCGAGCAGAAATGTACGGGGCAGAACGTACACGCCGGCTGCTGCTGCCCGACCTCAGATGACCCAGAGTCCGCCATCAATCGTTAATGCGAGGTAGTTAACACCTTGTTGGCGTTGTGGAGGTGATCATCGGCCCCATCAATGCCGCTTCAAGCACTATGCGTGTAACGGTTGAAGAACAATGGGACACCTCCAGCGAATGTGCAGGTGAGCTGTAAACCACCATGTTGCAGAGGAAGATCGATCCACTGTGGATCAGACTGAATTGGAAACTCATACCGAGGAGGCAGAAGTATACGGGGTACACACATTCACCACGAAATGTCCACCAATAATGTTGAAAGTTGAACTGAACGGTATTCCAGTACCTATGGAACTGGACATGGGTGCGAGTCAGTCCATAATGAGTAAAATGGTCTTCGACAGGTTGTGGGGCAAAAAGGCACACAGGCCCAAGCTCAGCCCCATTCACACCAAACTAAGGACTGACACCAAGGAACTAATCCCTGTAATTGGCAGTGCAGAAGTCAAAGTCTCCTACAACCGAGCAGTACACGAACTCCCGCTGTGGATTGTGCCAGGGGATGGCCCCACATTATTTGGCAGAAGCTGGCTGGGAAAAATCCGCTGGAACTGGGATGACATCCGAGCGCTCTCATCCGTCGACGACACCTCATGTACCCAGGTTCTGAGCAAGTTCCCATCGTTGTTCGAGCCAGGAATTCAAAGCTTCTCGGGGGCGAAAGTGCAGATCCATTTGGTTCCAGGTACGCAACCTATCCACCACAAGGCACGGGTGGTACCATACATGATGCGAGAGAAAGTGGAAATTGAGCTGGACAGGCTGCAGCGAGAAGGCATCATCGCACCGGTGGAATTCAATGAGTGAGTCAGTCCGATTGTCCCGGTACTTAAAGAGGACGGCACGGTTAGAATTTGTGGGGACTATAAAGTAACGATTAACCATTTTTCACTACAGGATCAGCACCTGCTACCCAAGGCAGACAACCTATTTGTGACCCTGGCTGGAGGGAAGACATTCACCAAGCTGGACCTGACCTCGGCCAACATGACGCAGGAGCTGGAGGAGTCTTCGAAAGGCCTCACCTGGATCAACACGCACAAAGGTCTGTTCATCTACAACCGGTGCCCGTTCGGGATTCGGTCAGCCGCGGCGATCTTCCAGCAGACCATGGAGAACCGGCTAAAGTCGGTTCCTCGCACCGTGGTTTTCCGGGACGACATATTGGTTACAGGTCGGGACACCAGGGAGCACTGGAAGAATCTGGAAGAGGTTCTTAGTCGGTTGGATCGCGTGGGGCTCAGGTTGAAACGCTCAAAGTGTGTTTTCCTGGCGCAGGAGGTTGAGTTCTTGGGGAGAAGAATGGCAGCAGATGGCATCAGACACACTGATATGTCCTTACTATACAGTACAAATGCACACGAGGCCCATGCTTGGTCACTGTGACCAGCAACTTTTATTCCAGCACTGAAGTGATAAAGGTGGGTGGAGCTTCCCCTTTTATACTTGAAAGACCAGGTTAGGAGTGTCTCCCACAAGTTCACCACCTAGTGGTCAGTGTTCTAACAGTGTACAACTAGTCAGTTTATACATGGATTACAATGACAGTTAAATATATGACATCACCTCCCCCCCCAAAGTCTTATTGGGATCACAGGTTGAGTTTCTCTGGTGGTTTACGCTCCCTTGTAGAGCGCCTGAGTTGGGGCTCCGGTTGTTGGGCGCTGGCCTGAGTGTCTGCTGTTTGCGGTGCCTCAGGCCTGTCCGGACTGCCCACAGTGACTGGGCTCTCCTCCACTTGGTTCCGGTGTTCGGTCATCTGTGGTGGAGTGAACTCTACATCGTGTTCTTCCTCTGCTTCTTCTCTGGGGTTGATGAACCTCCTTTTTGTTTGATCCACATGTTTGCGGCAGATTTGTCCATTGGTAAGTTTAACTACCAGAATCCTATTCCCCTCTTTGGCACCACAGTGCCTGCGAGCCATTTAGGCCTTGCAGCGTAGTTGAGAACAAAGACAGGGTCATTGACATCAATACATCGCGCCCTCGCATTCCCGTCATGGTAGTCACATTGTGACCGGCGCCTGCTCTCAACAATTTCTTTCATGGTGGGGTGTATAAGGGATAACCTGGTATTCAGCATCCTTTTCATTAGCAGCTCTGCGGGTGGAACCCCTGTGAGCGAGTGTGGTCGGGATCTATTGGCCAACAGGAGGTGTGATAAGCAGCTTTGTAGGGAACCCCCTTGGATTCTGAGCATCCCCTGTTTGATTATCTGCACTGCTCGTTCTGCCTGGCCGTTTGAGGCCGGCTTGAACGGTTCCGTTCTGACATGGTTGATACCATTTCTTGCCATGAAGTCCTGAAATTCAATGCTTGTAAAGCACGGGCCATTGTCACTGACCAAGACGTCAGGTAGACCATGGGCGGCGAACATTGCCCATAGACTTTCTACCGTGGCCGAGGATGTGCTTGAATTGAGAATGTCACACTCGATCCATTTGGAGTAGACGTCTATAACCAAGCACATCTTTCCCATGAAAGGACCTGCGTAGTCCACATGGATGCATGACCATGGTTTGGCGGGCCAGGACCAGGGGCTAAGGGGGGCTTCCCTGGGCGCATTGCCCAGCTGGGCACACGTGTTGCACCTGCGAACACAAAGTTCCAGGTCTGCATCTATCCCTGGCCACCAAACGTGTGACCTGGCAATTGCCTTCATCATGACAATGCCCGGGTGCTCATTGTGTAGTTCTCTGATGAACATCTCTCTGCCCATCTGGGGCATGACTACTCGGTTTCCCCATAGTAGGCAATCGACCTGAATCGAGAGTTCATCCTTGCGCCTGTGAAATGGTTTGAATTCCTCAGGGCATGCCCCGTACGTGGCTGCCCAGTCCCCATTAAGGACACATTTCTTGATTAAAGACAGTAGCGGGTCTCTATTTGTCCAGACTTTAATCTGACGGGCTGTCATGGGTGAGCCTTCGCTTTCGAAAGCTTCAACAGCCATGACCATCTCAGCAGCATGCTCGGTTGCCCCCTCGGTGGTGGCTAGTGGGAGCCTGCTGAGTGCATCGGCGCAGTTTTCAGTGCCCGGTCTGTGCCGAATTGTATAGTCATAGGCGGCTAACGTGAGTGCCCACCTCTGTATGCAGGCCATTGCATTTGCATTTATGGCCTTGTTGTCAGCCAAAAGGGACGTTAGGGGTTTGTGATCTGTCTCCAGCTCAAATTTCCTGCCAAACAGGTACTGGTGCATTTTCTTTAACGCACATACACATGCAAGCGCTTCCTTTTCTACCATCCCGTAGCCCCTTTCTGCCTGGGACAGACTTCTGGAGGCATAAACTCCCGGCTGTAACTGACCCTTGGCATTAACATGCTGCAACACACACCCGACACCATAGGACGACGCATCGCACGTTAACACAAGTTTCTTACATGGGTCATATAGTGTTAACAGATTGTTGGAACATAACAAATTGCGTGCTCTATCAAAAGCCCTTTCCTGGCTGTCCCCCCAGACCCATTCACTACCTTTACGTAGGAGCATGTGTAGCGGCTCTAACAGCATGCTCAATTTGGGAAGAAAGTTACCAAAATAGTTCAGGAGCCCGAGGAACAAACGCAGTTCCGTCGTGTTACGGAGTCTGGGTGCTCTCTGGATCACTTCCGTTTTGGACGCAGTAGGGCTGATCCCGTCTGCTGCTACCCTCAGCCCCAGGAATTCTACCTCTGGAGCTAGAAAGATGCACTTTGCCTTTTTCAGTCGCAGACCTACCCGGTCCAGTCTGCGTAGCACCTCCTCCAGGTTGTGGAGGTGTTCTTCAGTATCGTGACCCGTGATGAGGATGTTGTCTTGAAAAACCACCGTTCCTGGAATCGACTTGAGGAGACTTTCCATGTTTCGTTGGAAGATCGCGGCGGCCGAACGAATCCCGAACGGACATCTGTTGTACTCAAACAACCCCTTGTGTGTCATGATGGTGGTCAGCTTCTTCGACTCACTCGCCAGCTCCTGGGTCATGTAAGCTGAGGTCAGGTCCAATTTTGAAAAAAGTTTGCCACCGGATAGTGTCGCGAAGAGGTCCTCCGCTCTCGGTAGCGGGTACCCGATTGATGGTGGCCTTGTAATCACCACATATCCTGACCGACCCATCCGCCTTGAGCACCGGCACAATCGGGCTCGCCCAGTCACTGAATTCGACTGCCGAGATGATGCCTTCCCTCCGCAGGTGGTCCAATTCGCCTTCTATCTTTTCCCGCATCACGTACGGCACCGCTCTGGCCTTGTGGTGTACTGGTCTGGCGTCCGGGTTTATGTGAACCACTACCTTGGTCCACATGAAAGTGCCAATGCCGGGCTGAAATAGTGAGTCAAATTTGTCCAGGACCTGTGAGCATGATATTCGCTCCACAGAAGAAATTGCATTGGCATCGCCCCATTTCCAGTTCATGACATTTCCAACTCCTCCCTAGTAGTGCGGGACCGTCCCCCGGAACAATCCAGAGTGGCAACCTGTTCTCCGAATCTTTGTGGGTCACCACTACCGTGGCACTGCCTAGCACCGGAATGATCTCCTTTGTATATGGCCGTAGCTGTGCGTCAATTGGCAATAATTTTGGCCCTCCTGGCCTTGAACGCCCACAACTTGAACTGTTTGATACTCATCAGGGACTGGCTGGCCCCCGTTTCCAGCTCCATTACTACTGGGATGCCATTGAGGAGCACTTTCATTATTATCAGTGGCGTCCTGGTGTATGAACTGTATATGTGCCCCACATGAACTTGCTGAACTTCAGCTTCCAGCGATTTCCCCCAGTGTCCATTTGGCCTCGTAGGGCTTACATTGGGCCTGTCCTCCTCGTACATCAACCTGGCTGCAGGCTTCCTGCACATACACGCCAAGTGACCGCTGACGTTGCAGTTTCTGCAGGTATATTGCTAATACCTGCAAGCTCTGGCTGTGTGTTTGCCTCCACACCTCCAACATGAGCCGTTGTTGGAAACGAAAGGTCCATTACCAGTCGATCGTCTGTGACTGTCTCTATAACTGTCCTTAAGCGCACCATTGACAGGTGTTGATGGCCCCATTACTGGCCGCATTGTCCCTTGCGATGGCATGAATCGCCGTTCAGCTAGCCATTGTCTCTGTCGAATTCCCCCTTTGGGTTCGACTACCTGCTCGGGCATGTCTGATTGCTCCTGTCTGCCTGGAGAACTGTGTGCCGCGTTAACAATGATGACTCCCTGTCCATTTGCTGCATTTAAACCAAGATTTTTGTCAAACATCATTCTGGTCTCTTCCTCTCCTGAGATAAATGTCTGGGCCATCAAAGCCGCCGTTTCCAGGGTCAAGTCTTTGGTCTCAATCAGTTTCCTGAAAACCCCAGCGTGCCCGATGCCCTCAATAAAAAAGTCTCGCAGCATCTCCACTCTGCATGTATCTGGGAACTTACATAGGCTCGCCAGTCGCCGGAGATCTGCCACGAAGTCTGGAACGCTTTGCCCTTCTCACCGCCGGTGCATGTAAAACCGGTGTCTCGCCATGTGCATGCTGCTCGCCGGTTTAAAGTGTTCCCCGATCAACTTACTGAGCTCTTCAAAAGTCTTGTCTGCCAACTTCTCCGGCGCTAGAAGGTCCTTCATCAGGGAGTAGGTCCTGGATCCACAAACTGTCAGGAGATGAGCCCTGCGTTTGTCGGCCGAATCCTGTCCCAGCCATTCCTTAGTGACAAAACTTTGCTGTAATCTCTCAATAAAATCATCCCAATCATCACCCACACAGTACCTCTCGTCTGTGCTGCTAGTGGCCATGCTCGCGAGGTTTAAATCCCAGTTTCTCGTCGCCAATGATATGTCCTTACACTGCAGTACAAATGAACACGAGGCCCATACTTGAGAGAGGGTCACTCTGTGCCCAGCAACTTTTATTGCTGCACTGAAGTGATGAAGGTGGATGCAGCTTCCCCTTTTATACCTGAAAGTCCAGGTTAGGAGTGTCTCCCACAAGTGCACCATCTAGTGGTCAGTGTTCTCACGGTGTACAACTAGTCAGTTTATATATGGGTTACAATGACAGTTAAATACATGATACCTACCGACGCCAAGATGGAGGCCATCAAGAACGCGCCGAGACCACAGAACGTGACGGAGCTGCGGTCATTCCTGGGGCTCCTTAACTACTTCGGTAATTTCGTACCTGGGTTAAGCACCCTGCTAGAACCCCTTCAGGCGCTACTGTGCAAGGGAGATGACTGGGTACGGGGGACTTCACAAGAGGCTGCCTTTAATAAAGCCAGAAATCTGTTGTGTTCAAACAAACTGCTTGTCCTGTACAACCCTTGTAAAAGATTAGTGCTAGCTTGCGATGTGTCATTATACGGGGTCGAGTGTGTCTTACAACAGGCGAACAAATCGGGGATTTTGTAACCGGTCGCGTATGCATCCAGGAGTTTGTCCAAGGTCGAAAGGGCCGACAGCATGACTGAAAAAGAGGCTCTGGCGTGCGTTTACGGGGTAAAAAAAATGCACCAGTACTTATTTGGCCTCAAGTTTAAGCTTGAAACTGACCACAAGTCGCTCATATCGTTGTTCTCAGAGAGCAAAGGGATTAACACCAATGCCTCTGCCCGCATCCAAAGATGGGTGCTCACGCTGTCGGCATACAACTATGTCATCCGCCACAGACCGGGCACAGAGAACTGCGCAGATGCTCTCAGTCGGCTGCTATTGCCCATCATGGGGGTGGAAATGGCACAGCCAGCGGACTTGCTCATGGTCATGGAGGCATTCGAGAACGAGAAGTCCCCCGTTACGACCCGCCAGATCAGGACCTGGACCAGCCAGGATCCTTTACTGTCCTTGGTAAAAAACTGTGTCCTCCATGGGAATTGGTACAGTGTCCCAGCGGAGATTCAGGAGGCGATTAAGCCGTTCCACCGGTGCAAGGACGAAATGTCCTTGCAGGCGGACTGTCTGTTGTGGGGCAATCGCGTGGTCTTGCCCAAGAAAGGCAGAGATATGTTCATATGTGAACTGCACAGCACCTACCCAGGCATCGTGATGATGACAGTCATAGCCAGATCCCATGTGTTGTGGCCCGGCATCGATTCAGATTTAGAGTCATGCGTGCGCCAGTGCAACACTTGCTCTCAGCTGAGCAATGCACCCAGAGAGGCACCGCTAAGTTTATGGTCGTGGCCCTCCAAACCGTAGTCGAAGATCCACGTTGACTATGCGGGCCCATTTCTATGAAATATATTTTCACTTGTCATGGACACTTACACAAAATGGATTGAATGTGCGATAATGTCTGTAAGCACATCCACGGCCACTATTGAAATCCTGCGAGCCATGTTTGCCACGCATGGCCTGCCTGATGTCCTCGTCAGCGACAATGGGCCGTGCTGAATTCAAGGAATTCAAGACCCACAATGGGATCAAACATGTCACATCTGCCCCGTTCAAGCCCGCATCCAACGGCCAGGCAGAACGGCAGTTCAGACCATCAAGTGTGTCGGAAGGCTCCCTGGAGACCCGGTTGTCCCGAGTGCTGCTCAGCTACCGCACCAGACCCCACTCAACTCACCGGGGTTCCCCCAGCCGAGCTGCTCATGAAAAGGGCGCTCAAAACAAGGCTCTCTCTTGTCCACCCTGATCTCCATGATCTCGTGGAGGACAAGCAGCATCAACAAAGTGTGTACCATGACCGCGCAAATTTGTTGCGCGATATTGAGATCAATAATCCTGTGTTTGTGCTCAATTATGGACATGGTCCCAAATGGCTCGCTGGGACGCTCACAGCCAAAGAGGAGAGTAGGGTGTTTCAGTCAAATTGGCCAATGGACAAACGTACAGAAAACATTTGGACCAAATCAAATTGCGGTTCACCAACAGCTATGACCAACCCGAAGAGGACCCCACCAACTTTGACCTTCCAACACACACACAAGTGACAACTGACATCATGTTTGACCACGAGGCCGAACTCATCGTCCCCAGCAGCCCGACAAGGCCGGCTGCCCAACAGCCCAGTGAAGAACTGACCAACTCACCCACACCTGCATTTGTACCGAGACGATCGACAAGGGAGCGAAAAGCCCCAGATCGTCTCACCTTGTAAATAAGTGTACTGTTGACTTCACGGGGGAGTGATGTTATGTATTTAACCCCTTGTAACTTGTATGACACCTGACCACCAGAGGGCCTACCTGTTGGAGTCCCAAGGGATCCCAGCATCCCTTGGGAGCACAGTATATAAGAAGGCCACCCACGAGGTACCTGCACTCTGGAGTCTGATTAAAGGAGCTAAGGTCACACTTGCTCATTGTACACAGTACTCAGTCTCACCCTTTATTATGAGCGTAACAGAAAGAATCTTAGCTCAGAAAATCAAGAAGTAGAATCCGTTTGGGTGGAGCTGAGAAACAGCAAGGGGCAGCAAACATTGGTGGGAGTTGTTTATAGGTCCCCAAACAGTCGGGTAATGTAGGGCAGAGTGAAAATCAGGGAATTAGAGGGGCATGTAATAAGGGTAATACAGTAATCATAGGGAACTTTAATCTACATATAGACTGCGCAAACCAAACTTGCAGTAATAGTGTGGAGGACAAATTCATGGAATGTATACAATATGGTTTTCAGTATGTTGAGGAACCAACTAGGGAGCAGGCTATTTTAGATCTAGTATTGTGCAAGGATTAATTAATAACCTGTAGTAAAGGGGCCTTTAGGGAAGAATGATCATAATATGATAGAATTTTACATTATGTTTAAAAGTTATTCAGTTAAATCCGAAAATAGGATCTTAAATCTAAACAAATGAAACTATGTAGGTATGAGGGGAGAGTTTGCTGAGGTAGTTTGGGAAACTACATTAAATGGTATGACGGTAGACAAGCAATAGCTAGCATTTACATAGAAACATAGAAAATAGGTGCAGGAGTAGGCCATTTGGCCGTTCAAGCCTGCACCACCATTCAATAAGATCATGGCTGATCATTCACCTCAGTACCCCTTTTCTGCTTTCCCTCCAAACCCCTTGATCCCTTTAGCCGTCAGGCCCATATCTAACTCACTCTTGAATATATCTAATGAAATGGCATCAACGACTCTCTGCGGTAGAAAATTCCACAGGTGAACAACTCTCTGATTGAAGAAGTTTCTCCTCATCTCGGTCCTAAATGGTTTACCCCTTATCCTAGACTGTGACCCCTGGTTCTGGACTTCCCCAACATCGGGAACATTCTTCCTGCATCTAACCTGTCCAGTCCCATCAGAATTTTATATGTTTCTATGAGATCCCCTCTCATTCTTCTAAACTCCAATGAATACAGGCCCAGTTGATCCAGTCTCTCCTCATATGTCAGTCCTGCCATCCCGAGAATCAGTCTGGTGAACCTTTGCTGCACTCCCTCAATAGCAAGAACGTCCTTCTTCAGATTAGGAGACCAAAACTGAACACAATATTCCAGGTGAGGCCTTACCAAGGCCCTGTACAACTGCAGTAACACCTCCCTGCTCCTATACCCAAATCCCCTAGCTATGAAGGCCAACATACCATTTGCCTTCTTCACCACCTGCTGTACCTGCATGCCAACTTTCAATGACTGATGCCAACTTTCAAGAATTAATACATAATTTACAACAAATATACATTCCTTTAAGGCAGAACAACCCCACAGGAAAAGTGGTCCAACCGTGGCTAACAAGGGAAGTTAAAGATAGTATTAGATCAAAGGAAGAGGCCTGAGGATTGGGGGGATTTTAGAATTCAGCAAAGGAGGACCAAGGAATTGATAAAGGGAAAATAGAATATGAGAGTAAACTAGTGAGAGACATAAAACATAAAGACATAATGTAAAAGCTTCTATAGTTATGTAAAAAGGAAAAGATTAGTGAAAGTAAATGTGGGTCCCTCACAGGCTGAGACAGGAGAAATTATAATGGAGAATAAGGAAATGGCAGAGAAATTAAACAAATACTTGTGTCTGTCTTCACCGAAAAAGACGCAAAAAACCTCCCAGAGATAGTGAGGTATCAGGGGTTTAGCGAGAATGAGGAATTGAAAAAATTAGTATGAGTGAAAAACAAAGCCTGGAGAAATGAATGGGACTGAAAGCTGATAAATCCCCTGGAGCTGATGGCCTACACCCTCGGGTTTTAAAAGAGGTGGCGATAGAGATAGTGGATGCATTGGTTGTCATCTTCCAAAATTCCACAGATTCTAGAAAGGTTCCCGCGGATGGGAAGGTAGCAAATGTAACCCCACTATTTAAGAAAGGAGGGAGAGCGAGAACGGGGAACTACAGACCAGTTAACCTGACATCAGTTGTAGGGAAAATGCTCCAATTTATTATTAAGGACACTTAGAAAATAATAATAGGACTGGGCAGTCAACACGGATTTATGAAACATAGAAACATAGAAATTTACAGCGCAGAAGGAGGCCATTCCGGCCCATCGTGTCCGCGCCGGCCGACAAAGAGCCGCTCGGTCAGCAGCCCTGAAGGTTACATATAAACCTATGAATAATGAACAATGGCAGAAAGGTAAAGAGCAGCCAGCCCAACCAGTCCGCCTCACACAACTGCGACACCCCATGTATTACAACATTTTATACTCCACCCCAACCGGAGCCATGCAGAGGCAAAAAAACAGATAAAAACCCAGGCCAATTGGAGAATTAATCTGGGAGAATTCCTCTCCGACCTATACAGGTGATTGAAACTAGTCCAAGAGATCACCCTGGCCGTATTAGATTCCCTGCAGTACTTACCATCATATCTGTGCCAGCCAACAAGGGGTTATCCGGTCTAATCCCACTTACCAGCTCTAGGTCGGTAGCCCTGCAGGTGGCGACACTTTAAGTGCCCATCCAAGAACCCTTTAAATGTGGTGAGGGTTTCTGCCCCTACCATCTTTCCAGGCAGCAAGTTCCAGACCCCCACCACTCTCTGCATGAAGGAGCTTCCCCTCAAATCCCCTCTAAACCTTCCACCAACCACCCTAAACCTATGCCCCCTCGTAATTGACCCGGCCACCAAGGGAAATAGGCCCTTGCTATCCACTATATCCAGGCCCCTCAAAATTTTGTACACCTCAATGAGGTCTCCTCTCAGCCTCTTCTGTGCCAATGAGAACAAACCCAGCCTATCCAATCTGTCCTCATAGCTAAGATTCTCCATTCCAGCATCTTCGTAAATCTCCTCTGCACCCTCTCTAGTGCAATCACATCCCTCTTATAATACGGCGACCAGAACTGCACACAGTACTCCAGCTGTGGCCTAACTAGAGTATTATACAATTTAAGCATAATCTCCTTGCTCTTATACACTACGCCTTGGCCAATAAAGGCAAGCATTCCGTATGCCTTCTTAACCACCTTATCCACCTGGCCTGCTACCTTCAGGGATCTGTGGACATGCACTCCAAGGTCCCTTTGTTCATCTACACGTCTAAGTGGCCTACCGCTTAATGTGTATACCCTTTCCTTATTAGCCCTCCGAATTAAATTCCATTTGCCACTGCTCTGCCCACCTGACCAGTAGATTGATATCCTCCTGCAGCCCATGACTTTCCTCTTCATTATCAACCACACAGCCAATTTTAGTGTTGTCTGCAAACTTCTTAATCATACTGCCTATATTAAAATCTAGATCATTGACGTATACCACAAAAAGAAAGGGACCCATTACTGAGTCCTGCGGAACCCCACTGGAAACATCCTTCCAGTCACAAAAACATCCATCAACCATTACCCTTTGCTTCCTACCTCTGAGCCAATTTTGGATCCAACTTGCCACTTTGTCCTGGATCCCATGGGCTTTTACCATCCATGTGGGACCTTATCAAAAGCTTTGCTAAAGTCCATATACATATATACTGCATCATATGCACTACCCTGCAAAAGCTTCTACAGATACATGAAGAGAAAAAGATTAGTGAAGACAAATGTAGGTTCCTTACAGTCAGAATCAGGTGAATTTATAATGGGGAACAGAGAAATGGCAGACCAATTGAACAAATACTTTGGTTCTACCTTCACTAAGGAAGACACAAATAACCTTCCGGAAATACTAGGGGACTGAGGGTCTAGCGAGAAGGAGGAACTAAAGGAAATTCTTATTAGTGAGCAAATTGTGTTAGGAAAATTGATGAGATTGAAGGACGATAAATCCCCATGGCCTGATAGTCTGCATCCCAGAGTACTTAAGGAAGTGGCCCTAGAAATAGTGGATGTATAGGTGGTAATTTTCCAACATTCTATAGATTCTGGATCAGTTTCTATGGACTGGAGGGTAGCTAATGTAACCCCACTTTTTAAAAAACGAGAAAACAGGGAATTATAGACCGGTTAGCCTGACATCGGTGGTGGGGAAAATGTTGGAATCAATTATTAAAGATGTAATAGCAGCGCATTTGGAAAGCAGTGACAGGATCAGTCCAAGTCAGCATGGATTTATGAAAGGGAAATCATGCTTGACAAATCTTCTAGAATTTTTTGAGGATGTAACTAGTAGAGTGGACAAGGGGGAGCCAGTGGATGTGGTGTATTTAGACTTTCAAAAGGCTTTTGACAAGGTCCCACACAAGAGATTAGTGCACACAAGAAAATTAAAGCACATGGTATTGGCATATAGGTACAGCAGGCGGTGAAGGCGGCAAATGGCATGTTGGCCTTCATAGCAAGAGGATTTGAGTACAGGGGCAGGGAGGTGTTGCTACAGTTGTACAGGGCCTTAGTGAGGCCTCACCTGGAGTATTGTGTACAGTTTTGGTCTCCTAATCTGAGGAAGGACATTCTTGCTATTGAGGGAGAGCAGCGAAGGTTCACCAGACTGATTCCCGGGATGACAGGACTGCCATATGAAGAAAGACTGGATTGACTAGGCTTATATTCAATGGAATTTAGAAGAATGAGAGGCGATCTCATAGAAACATATAAAATTCTGATGGGATTGAACAGGTTAGATTCAGGAAGAATGTTCCTGATGTTGGGCAAGTCCAGAACCAGGGGTCACAGTCCAAGGATAAGTGGTAAACCATTTAGGACCGAGATGAGGAGAAACTTCTTCACTCAGCATGTGGCATTTTCTACCACAGAAAGTTGTTCAGGCTGGTTCGTTAGATACATTCAAAAGGGAGTTGGATATGACCCTTACGGCTAAAGGGATCAAGGGGTGTGGAGAGAAAGCAGGAAAGGGGTACTGAGGGAATGATCAGCCATGATCTTATTGAATGGTGGTGCAGGCTCGAAGGGCCGAATGGCCTACTCCTGCACCTATTTTCTATGTTTCTATGTTTCTATGACCCTCATGGTTACCTCCTCGAAAAATTCAATCAGGTTAGTCAAACATGATCTTCCCTTAACAAATTCGTGCTGACTGTCCTTAATTAATCCTTGCCTTTCTAAATGTAGATTTATCCTGTCCTTCAGGATTTTTTTCCAATAATTTTCCCACCACTGAGGTTAGGTTGACAGGCCTGTAATTACTCGGTCTATCCCTTTCTCCCTTCTTAAACAAAGGTACCACATTAGCAGTTCTCCAATCCTCCGGCACCACGCCTGAATCCAGAGAGGACTGGAAAATGATGGTCAAGGCCTCTGCTATTTCCTCTTTTGCTTCGCTCAACAGCCTGGGATGCATTTCATCCGGGCCTGGGGACTTATTCACTTTCAAAGCTGCTACACCCCTTAATACCTCCTCTCTCACTATGTTTATTTCATCCAGAATTTCATACTCCTCCTCGATAGCAGAATCTGCATTACCCCTTTCCTTTGTGAAAACAGACGCAAAGTATTCATCCGCCTCCACACACGATTGGGGCTGGAAACTCCACTTTTTTTGCATGCTTAACGCCTACTTAACGCCCATTTTACCGCTGAAATGACGTATAATGCCCAAATATCGCCCATTTTGGCACAAAATGGAAACTGACTGGCATTTTTCGGAAACTTATTGCCGAGTGTTACTTTCCCCATGTGCTTAACGCTGGGAAAAGATATGACCACTTGCCCACTTTTTTGGGGCGGAATCAGCAGAATGGGCGAATTCAATGTCCATAATATCGCCCAGCGTTACTTTCCGCACGGATTTAACGGCGAGATAATACCGCCCGCTCACTTTTTTTTGTCGTAAAGAGCATATTTACCGAAACTAGCGACCATCAGATCGCCCAGCGTCACTTTCACCACCTCGCACACATATCGCCCACAACATCGCTCGCCCAAAAAACCGCCAGAAAAAGTGGAACTAACCGGAACGAATCACAGCGTTATGGACGCCATGTTCTACATCACATGTCCCATCTTTTAAAAGGCTGCTGTGCTTCAACCTCGGGGGAGTTCGGATATACTCTGAAGGTCGTTGGAGTTGATGTGAACATCTCTACAAACATCTTGACCATACTGTGACCGACTGGAATTTAATAGATGTGTTCATCGGGACATTCATTCTTTGTGACCAATCGGTGGAAAACAGAGAGCTACTGCAATGGGGCATGTCCTTTCTCACCCTCTCTTGGTGACCAATTACATGCAGCAGACTCAACATCACCGAAGGAACACTCCACAGCATTATGTGCCCAATGTAAGAAGTGACAGACAGATGAGGAGGACCAGACGTTACACCCCCCGCAAGTACAAGGAGGAGCATTCTTACCTCGACTTGCCCAACACCACCTGCCTTCGGAGACTGCGATTCAACAAAGAGGTTATCACTGAGGTATGCCAGCTGATAAGGGGAGATCTGCAGCCTGCCAGCACCATCAGCACTGCACTGTCCGTCGAGGTCAAAGTCACCGCGGCACTATCGTTCTATGCCTCGGGTTCTTTTCAGGCCTCAGCTGGAGACATTTGCGGATTTTCTCAGCATGCCACACATCGCTGCATTAGACAGGTCACTGAAGCCCTGTACGCTCTCAGGAGGGACTTGATCAGCTTCCCTGTGACCAGGGAGGCACAGAGTGAGAGGGCTCTAGGATTCTCCAGAATTGCAAACTTCCCCATGGTGCAGGGAGCAATAGACTGTACGCACATCGCGATGCGGGCACCTTTTCAGGATGCAGAGGTTTTCAGGAACCGCAAGGGATTCCACTCCCTGAATGTCCAGCTAGTTGTTGACCACCAGCAAATTATACTGGCAGTGAATGCTCAATTTCTGGGCAGCATCCATGATGCTCACATCCTGCGTGAGAGCACTGTATCGGACTTGTTTAACAATCAGTCACAAGGTCAATGCTGGATGCTTGGTGACAAAGGATATGGCCTCGCCATCCATGATGCTCACACCCTGCGTGACACCCACACTGAAGCCGAGAGATGATACAACGAGAGCCACAGAGCAACTTGCAATATCGTGGAGAAAACCATTGGAGTGCTTAAGCAGCGCTTTAGATGCCTGGACCACTCAGGAGATGAGCTCCAATACCACCCTGAGCAGGTAGCTCAATTCATGGTGGTGTGCTCCATGCTGCATAACTTGGCTATCAGGAGGGGACAAGAATTGCCTGATGAGTCTGACAGTCCACCTCACCAGAGAGAGGAAGAGAATGAGGAGGTGGACGCTGACATCTGCCCAGACAATCAGGCTGATGCTGAAGCCATGCCCCCGCCCCCCTATAGACTGCATGAAAGGGCCCATGGTGGCATGATAGCTGCAAGAGCCTTACATCAGGAGCTCATCAATGATCGCTTTGCCTGAAAGAACATTGGTGTTATTTACAAGGCTGACACACTGCTGGGTGTGCAGGTGATACAGCAATGGTGGGTATCACCTTGGTGACAGTTAAAGTTTAAATTGATTGAAGTTAAGTGTGATTATACCCTTTGATGTTAAGGAATCACCAGTGTGTAATGGTGCAATTATCTGAGCCAATGCGCTACAAGATTTTGTTAAATAAAAGACATTTAAACCGAACATTAATCTGAAATCATCAGTATTTCTGTACAAACCAACCCTTTCCCCCCGCCCCCCTCCCCACTTCTCCTCCCCACCCCTTCCCCTTCCCCTTCCCCTCCTGACTCCAAGCCGCCTGGCCGAGGAGGTCCTCAGGCGATGCTTCATTGGGGGGGGGGGGGGACAGGGAGGGGCCAAAGCGCTGCTTGGACGGATACGGGAGAGGACGGTCCCGAGGTGGGAACATGCTCTGAGCCAGAAGCAAGATGTTGCTGCTGGCTCTCGTGTGTGGTGGGCAATGGGGGTGTGGCACCTTGGGGTGCAGTGCCGTGCTCCGGGACCACTGGGAGTCCTCTGCCACCAGTGTTCCTGGCTACCAGCTCCAGGGCCTCCTCCATCCCTTATTTGATGGACAAATAACCCTTATATCTTATTTGTTGGACAAAAACTCGGTGCCAACTATGTTCTTGGTACTTAGTGGGCTTTTTGCTGCTGGTGAATCTCCCTCGTGCCTCCCACAACAGCCAGACAAGCACACACCACAGCCACACACGCTTTCAGTGCCTCTCAGCTCCCTCTCTCTCTGTCTCCTCTTCTGCGCATGTCATGATGACCCTTGACCTCCTGAATCGAGCGTTGCCATGTCGTTGCTAAGGATGGCCACACTTTATGGCAGAAGGTCAAAAGAATTTAACGTGACCGCCCATTTGATATCGCTCGCGGTAACAACCATTTTCAAAAATGGAGACTAGGTGTTTTGAGAATGGGCGATCTGAAAACCCTTTTTTAACACCCACACCAGAAATATCGCCCATTTTTGGGCGGTAAGCACAAAAGTAGAGGTTCTAGCCCATGATCTCCAATAGTCCTTACCTTTTCTTTTGTTATCCTCTTGCTCTTAATATATTTATCGAACATCTTTGGGTTTTATTTGATTTTACTGACCAAGAATTTTTCATGTTCTCTCTTAGCATTCCTAATATCCTTTTTAATTTTACCTCAGAACTTTCTATATTCCTCCAGAGATTCTACAGTATTTAGCCATCAGTATATGACATAAGCTTCCCCTTTTTTTCTTTATCCTCCCCTGTAAGTCCCTAGACATCCAGGGAACTCTAGAATTATTATTCCCACACTTTTTCTTTAAGGGCACATGTTTGGCCTGAGCCCTCCGGATCTCCTCCTTGAATGCCTCCCACTGTTCCGACACTGATTTACCCACAAGTAGCTGTTTCCAGTCCACTGTGGCCAAATCGCCTCTCAACTTAGCAAAGTTAGCTTTTCCCCAATTTGGGACTTTTATTCCTGGTCTATTCTTGTCCTTATCCATAACTACCTTGAGTCTGAGTGAATTATGATCACTGGCACCCAAGTGCTCTCCCACTGATACCCCTTCCACCTGCCCAGCTTCATTCCCCAAAACTAAATCCAAGACTGCCCCCTCTCGTGTTGGGCTTGTTACATACTGACTAAAAAGTTCTCTTGAATGCATTTTAGGAATTCCCCACAGCCTGTACTCTTCACACTATATTTGTCCCAATCAATATTAGGGTAGTTGAAATCCCCTACTATTGCTACCCTATGGTTTTTGGACTTCACAGAAATGTGCCTACATATTTGCTCCTCTATCTCCCTCCCACTGTTTGGGGGTCTATAATACACGCCCAGCAGTGTGATCACCCCTTTTTTATTTTTCAGTTTGACCCATATGGCCTCAATTGATGATCCCTCTCACAAATCATCCCTCCTCACAGCTGTAATAGTTTCTTTAATCAATACCGCGACCCCCCCCTTTTTACCCCCCCCCCCCTCTCTGTCCTGTCTAAAAATCCTGTAACCAGGAATATTGAGCTGCCAAACCTGCCCCTCTTTCAGCCATGTCTCTGTACTAGCTATAATGTCATACTCGCAAGTGTCTACCTGTGCTCTCAGCTCATCCGCCTTATTCGCTATACTCCTTGCATTGAAGTATACATTTAGCACAGGAAGACCTCCGTAATTACTACTTACTAACCTTTGTTTCCTGTCTTGCAGATTCACTTTCTACATTCTTGCTTTCCAATTCCAGCTTTAGTTCCTTCCCTATTGAATTTGTTCTCAGGTTCTCATCCTCCTGCCAAGCTAGTTTGGGAGGGAAAGTTTTTTGAGGTTGTAGCTAATAGAATAGATAAGGGGAGACGAGTAGATGTGGTATATTTGGATTTTCAGAAGGCATTTGATAAGGTGACACAGAAGAGGTTATTGAACAAAATTAAGGCTCATGGGATTTGGGGTAATACACTAAAATGGATTGAGGATTGGTTAACGGACAGAAAGCAGATAGTATGAATAAAGGGGTCATTTTCGGGTTGACAGGCTGTAACTAGTGGAGTACTGCAAGGATCAGTGCTGGGGCCCCAGCTATTCACAATCTATATCAATGATTTGGATGAGGGGGCCAAATGTAATATTTCCAAGTTTGCCGATGATACAAAACTCGGTGGGAATGTAAGTTGTGAGGAAAATGCAAAGAGGCTTCAAGGGGATATAGACAGGCTAAGTGAGTGGGCAAGAACATGGCAAATGGAATATAATGTGGAGAAATGTGAAGTTATCCACTTTGGTCAGAAAAATAGAAAAGCAGAGTATTTTTAAATGGTGAGAGATTGGGAAATGTTGGTGTTCAGAGGGACCTGGGTGTCCTTGTACACCAATCACTGAAAGTTAACAGGCAGGTACAGCAAGTGATTAAAGCAAATGGTATGTTGGCCTTTATTACAGGAGGATTTGAGTATAAGAGTAAAGACGTCTTACTGCAATTATACAGAGCCCTGGTGAGACCACACCGGGAGTATTGTGTACAGTTTTGGTCTCCTTACCTAAGGAAGAATATACTTGCCACAGAGGGAGTGTAACGAAGGTTCACCAGACTGATTCCTGGGATGGGGGGATTGTCCTATGAGGAGAGATTGAGCAGACTAGGCCGATATTCTCTAGAGTTTAGAAGATTGAGAGGTGATCTCATTGAAAGATACAAAATGCTTACAGGGATTGACAGGGTAGATGCAGGGAGGATGTTTCCCCTGGGCTGGGGAGTCTAGAACCAGGGGTCACAGTCTCAGGATAAGGGCTCGGCCATTTAGGACTGAGATGAGGAGAAATTTCTTCACTCAGAGGGTGGTGAATCTTTGGAATTCTCTGCCCCAGAGGGCTGTGGAGGCTCAGTCGTTGAGTATATTCAAGACAGAGATCGAGAGATTTTTGGATATTAAGGGAATCGAGGGATATGGGGATCGGGCGGGAAAGTGAACTTGAGGTCGAAGATCAGCCATGATCTTAATGAATGGCGGAGCAGGCTCGAGGGGCCGAATGGCCGACTCCTGCTCCTAATTCTTATGTTCTCTTAAGGAGATATTAGGATAGGTGACTAACAACTTGGTCAAAGATGTAGGTTTTAAGTAGTGTCTTAAAGGAGGAGAGAGGGGTTTAGGGAGCTTCGGGTCCAAGCAGCTGAAGGCACGGCCACCGATGGTGGAGCGATTGAAATCAGGGATGTGCAGGAGACCAGAATTGAAGGAGCGTAGACATCTCGGGGGGTTGTGGGGCTGGAGGAGATTACAGAGATAGGGAGGGGTGAGGGCCATGCAGGAATTTGAAAACAAGGTGAGAATTTTGAAATCGAGGTGTTGCTGGACCGGGAGCCAAGGTAGGGCAGTGAGCACAGGGGGTGATGGGTGAGCGGGACTCGGTGCAAGTTAGGACACGGGGGCAGTGAGCACAGGGGGTGATGGGTGAGCGGGACTTGGTGCGACTTAGGACACGGGGCAGTGAGCACAGGGGGTGATGGGTGAGTGGGACTAGGTGTGAGTTAGGACACGGGGCAGCGAGCACAGGGGGTGATGGGTGAGCGGGACTCGGTGCGAGTTAGGACACGGGGCAGTGAGCACAGGGGGTGATGGGTGAGTGGGACTGGGTGTGAGTTAGGACACGGGGTCAGTGAGCACAGGGGGTGATGGGTGAGTGGGACTGGGTGTGAGTTAGGACACGGGGCAGCGAGCACAGGGGGTGATGGGTGAGCGGGACTGGGTGTGAGTTAGGACACGGGGCAGCGAGCACAGAGGGTGATGGGTGAGCGGGACTCGGTGCGAGTTAGGACACGGGGCAACGAGTACAGGGGTTGATGGGTGAGCGGGACTCGGTGCGAGTTAGGACACGGGGCAGCGAGCACAGGGGATGATGGGTGAGCGGGACTCGGTGCGAGTTAGGACACGGGGCAGCGAGCACAGGGGGTGATGGGTGAGTGGGACTTGGTGCGAGTTAGGACACGGGGCAGCGAGCACAGGGGGTGATGGGTGAGTGGGACTCGGTGCGAGTTAGGACACGGGGTAGCGAGCACAGGGGGTGATGGGTGAGTGGGACTGGGTGTGAGTTAGGACACGGGGTCAGTGAGCACAGGGGGTGATGGGTGAGTGGGACTTAGTGCGAGTTAGGACACGGGGCAGCGAGCACAGGGGGTGATGTGTGAGTGGGACTCGGTGCGAGTTAGGACACGGGACAGTGAGCAGAGGGGGTGATGGGTGAGCGGGACTTGGTGCGAGTTAGGACACGGGGCAGTGAGCACAGCGGGTGATGGGTGAGCGGGACATGGTGCAAGTTTGGACACAGGACAGCTGAGTTTTGGATGAAGTTAAGTTTATGGAGGGTGGAAGATGGGAGGCTGGTCAGGAGAGCGTTAGATTCATCAAGTCTAATACAATGAGGCTCTCTCTCCGACGGTGCAATAGATTTCTCAGTGTGTGAGACACTGCTCCTCCACCACTGGGAATCACAGCCTCTCCTCTGTCTTATCGCCTCTCTTTGATGAAGGGCAGATATTAAAATGTCAGAAGCAATTAACTGTGAACATTGAAAAGATAGAGAGATATATCATTTAGCAATTAATTATCTAGATTCATCGTTTACTCCCAGTAACTGATAAGGGCGAAGGAAACTTCTCTGACTCCCGGAATGGTCCTCCAGGGAGGAGGTCGGGATTGGTGCAGGCAGCTCACTCAGACAATGCTGGCAACGGTGCCCAAAGACACGGCTCCAAATGGACAAAAAGATGGCAAGGAAATCTGCCAAGGTGATGCATCCTGAACTGCTTTCTCTGCTGCATTTGCTTTGCCAAATACACCCAGCACAAAACATTTCCACATGGGCTGTTAGTCTCTTTATAAAGCATCGTACAAACGCACTCGGTAGCCTGGTGTAGTATGTTACCGGACTAGTGATCCTGAGCCCAGCACTAATGATCCTGAGTCTTTGACTAGTTATCCCGAGCCCTTGACTAGTGATCCCGAGCCTTTGACTAGTGATCCTAAGCCTTTGACTAGTGATCCAGAGCTGGTCTCAGTAAAAGTGACCTTGAAGTTGATGGATTGTTGTAACAACTCAACTGGTTCACTTTTGAGAAGGAAACCTGCTGCCCTTTCCTGGTCTGGCCTATATGTGACTCCAGACCCACAGCTAAGTGGTTGACTCTTAACTACCTTCTAAAGTGGCCCAACGAGACACTCAGTTGCATCAAACTGACTCTAACTGGTGTCAGATATTCTGCTCACTCTCCATAAGATACACCAGGGGAAGTCCTTGGACACTGACTGTCATTCACAACACATTCTGGGCTCCCAGCCACTGTTGGTTTGACTCATGGGCTCCTTGTATGACTGAAAGCATTATGGGATGGTTTCTGTGCAGGATGGTTGCTGAACGACTATGCTGAGCCTCAGAGCAGATAAGCACTGGTCGGTTGGTGAATTTGGGCTGGGTGCTGAAAACAAATCTATAGGAACATAGGAATAGGAGGTGGCCATTCAGCCCCTCGAACCTCTATCTCCATTCAATGAGATCACGGGTGATCTGTGTCTTAACTCCATCTACCCGCCTTGTTTCCATATTCCTCAATACCCTTACCCAACAAAAGTCCATCAATCTCAGTTTTGTAATCTTCAATTGACCCCCAGCATCAACACCATTTTAAGGAGAGAGTTCCAGATTCCCAGCACCCTCTGTGTGAAGAAGTGCTTCCTGACATCACCCCTAAATGGCCGGGCTCTAATTTTAAGGTGATGCCCCCTTGTTCTATACTCTCCCCCACCAGAGGAAATCGTTTCTCTCCATCTACCCCATCGAATCCTTTAATCATCTTAAATACTTTCATCAGATCATCCCTTAATCTTCCACACTCGAGGGAATACAAGCCCAGTCTATGCAACCTATCCTCATGATTTATCTTTATTAGCCCCGGTATCAATGTGGTGAATCTGCATCGAGGCCATTATATCTTTCCTGAGATGCAATGCCCAGAGCTGAACGCAGTTACTCTGGGGTCCGACCATAGCTTTATACAGCTGTAACATAACGTTACACCCTTTGTATTCCAGACCCCTTGAGATGAAGGCCAACATCCCATTAGCCTTTTGAATTGTTGTTTGTACCCATGCACCAGCTTTTAGTGATGTCTGCACTTGGACCCCGCAATCTCTCTGCTCCTCCACAGGTCCCAGCTTCTCACCATTTATAAAACACTGCTCTCTATCGTTCTCAGCTCCAAAGCTCACACTTCCTCACACTGCATTCGCTGAATCTGTCAATGTCCCTTCCTGCTCCCATCCGCACTACTTACTGTACCACCTAACTTCGTGTCCTTTCTGGCCATTCGCCCACTTGCTGTCTGCGGGATCTTGCTGTGTGTAAATTGACTGCCCGGTTTCCCTACACTGTGACTACGCTGAGGTTGTGAAAGGCGCTATATAAATGCTAATTCCTTCTTTCCGTCCTGGATTTCTTTCAGTGGCAAAGTTAGGTTTGAAAATCAACGTTTGTGACTCTCAATAAACTTGTTGTCGATCTCCTGAGAGTTGAAAAATGTAAAATATATAAAACAATTCTTTTAGCAAAAAGTCGGTGGCTAGGAGCAATGTTGGTCGCTTGAAAGAGGAAGTGCATCCGGGAGGGCGCTGAGCACCTCGAGTCTCATCGCCGAGAGCATGCAGAAATCAAGCGCAGACAGCGGAAGGAGCGAGCGGCAAACCAGACTCCCCACCCACCTCTTCCCTCAACGACTGTGTGACCCACTTGTGACAGAAACTGTAATTCCCGTATTGGACTGTACAGTCACCTGAGAACTCACTTTTAGAGTGGAAGCAAGTCTTCCTCGATTTCGAGGGACTGCCTATGATGATGATGATGATGGGTCGCTTGATAATTGAAAGCGGTGATAGTGTGAATGATAATAAGGAAATGGTGGACATATTGAATAATTACTTTGTGTCAGCATTTACAGTACAGGAAGAGGATGGCATGCCGGAAATCCCAAGGAAACTAATATTGAACCAGGAACAGGGACTCAATAAAATTAACATTAAGCAAAATAACAGTAATGAAGAAAATAATGGGACTGAAGAGTGACAAATCCTCAGGACCAGATGGTTTTCATCCCAGGGTTTAAAGGAAGTAGGTGAGCACATGGCAGTTGCCTGAACTCTAATCTTCTAAAGTTCTCTCGATTGGAAAATTGCGAATGTCACTCCGGTATTTAAAAATGGTGAGGGGGGGGGAAACCAGGGGATTATAGACCAGTTAGCCTAACCTCTTGTCAGGAAATTACTAGAGTCTATAACTAAGGATACGGTGACTGAACACCTCGAAAATGTTCAGCTGATCAGAAAGGATTTGTGAAAGGAAGGTCATGCCTGACAAACCCGATTAAACATTTTGAAGCGATGACTAAAGTAGTGGACAGGGGAATGTCTATGGATGTTATTTATATGGACTTATAAGGCATTTGATAAAGTCTCAGTTTACAGATTGTGAACTAAAGTTGAAGCCCATGGAATTGAGGGCAAAATATTGACCTGGTTAGGAAACTGGCTGAGCAGCAGGAGGCAGAGCCTAACATCTGTGGTTGGGAAAATGTTGCAGTCCATTATTAAAGAAGCAGTAGCAGGACATTTGGAAAAGCAAAATTTGGTCAGGCAGAGTCAGCATGGATTTATGAAGGGGAAGTCATGATTGACAAATTTGCTGGAGTTCTTTGAGGATGTAACGAACAGGGTGGATAAAGGGGAAACAGTGGATGCGGTGTATTTGGACTTCCAAAAGGCATTTGAAAAGGTGCCACATAAAAGGTTACTGCACAAGATAAAAGTTCATGTGGTTGGGGGTAATATATTAGCATGGATAGAAGATTGGCTAACTAACAGAAAACAGAGAGTCGGGAAAAATGGCTCATTCTTTGGTTGTCAACCAGTAACTAGTGGGGTGCCACAGGGATCAGTGCTGGGACCCCAACTATTTACAATCTATATTAATGACTTGGAAGAAGGGACTGACTGTAACGTAGCCAAGTTTGCTGATGATACAAAGATGGGAGAAAAAGCAATGTGTGAGGAAGACACAAAAAATCTGCAAAAGGACATAGACAGGCTAAGTGAGTGGGCAAAAATTTGGCAGATGGAGTATAATGTTGGAAAGTGTGAGGTCATGCACTTTGGCAGAAAAAGTCAAAGAGCAAGTTATTATTTAAATGCAGAAAGATTGCAAAGTGCCGCAGTACAGTGGGACCTGGGGGTACTTGTGCATGAAACACAAAAGGTTAGTATGCAGGTACAGCAAGTGATCAGGAAGGCCAATGGAATCTTGGCCTTTATTGCAAAGGGGATGGAGTATAAAAGCAGGGAAGTCTTGCTATAGCTATACAGGGTATTGGTGAGGCCACACCTGGAATACTGCGTGCTGTTTTGGTTTCCATATTTACAAAGTGATATACTTGTTTTGGAGGCAGTTCAGAGAAGGTTCACTCGGTTGATTCCGGGGATGAGAGGGTTGACTTATGAGGAAAGGTTGAGTAGGTTGGGCCTATACACATTGGAATTCAGAAGAATGAGAGTGAACTAATTGAAACGTATAAGATTATGAGGGGGCTTGACAGGGTGGATGCAGAGAGGATGTTTCCACTGATGGGGGAGACTAGAACTAGGGGGCATAATCTTAGAATAAGGGGCCGCCCATTTAAAACTGAGATGAGGAGGAATTTCTTCTCTCAGCGGGTTGTAAATCTGTGGAATTTGCTGCCTCAGAGAGCTGTGGAAGCTGGAACATTGAATAAATTTAAGACAGAAATAGACAGTTTCTGAAACGATAAGGGGTTATGGGGAGCGGGCAGGGAAGTGGAGCTGAGTCCATTGAATGGCGGAGCAGGCTCGAGGGGCCGTATGGCCTAGTCCTGCTCCTATGTTCTTATGATGGGTGGGTACTCTCATTGGCAGCATGTGACTAGTGGTGTCCCGCAAGGATCTGTGTTCAGGCCTCAACTATTGACCGAATTTATTAACGACTTAGATGATGGCATAGAAAGTCATATATCCAATTTTGTCGATAACATAATGACATTGTAGGCAGTGTAGATGAAAGCATAAAATTACAAAAAGATATTAATAGAGTAAGTGAACTGTGGTAAATGGATCTCAGTGTAGGCAAATGTGAGGTCATTCACTTTGGACCTAAAAAGGGTCAGGGTTCTTTCTAAATGGTGAAAGGCTAAAAACAGGGAGCCCCAAAGAGACTTGGGGGTCAGGTGCATCGATCATCAAAATGTCAGGGGCAGGTACAGAAAATAATCAAAAAGGCTAATGGGATGCTGGCCTTTATATGTAGAGTGCTGGAATACAAGGGGGTAGAAGTTATGCTGCAGCTGTACAAAGCCCTGGTTAGCCCACACCTGGAGCACTGTGAGCCGTTCTGGGCCCCATACCTTAGGGAGGGTATATTGGGCTTGGAGGGAGTGCAGCGTAGGTTTACCAGAATGACACACGGACTCCAAGGGTTAAGTTATGAGGAGAGATTACACAAATTAGGGGTGTACTCCCTGGAATTTAGAAGGTTAAAGGGTGATCTGATCGAAGTTTTCAGGATATTAAGGGGAGCAGAGAGAGTAGATAGAGAGAGACTATTCCCGCTGGTTGGGGAGTCTGGGACTAGGGAGCATGGTCTATAAATTAGAACCAGACCTTTCAGAGTGAAATTAGGAAACACTTCTACACACAGAGGGTGGGAGAGGTTTGGAATTCTCTTCCGCATATGACAATTGATGCTGGGTCAGTTGTTCATTTTAAATCTGAGATTGACAGATTTCTGTTAACCAAAGGTATTAAGGGAGATGGGCCAAAGGTAGGTGTGTGCAGTTAGGTCACAGATCAACCGTGATCTCATTGAATGGCGGGACAGGCTCGAGAGGCTGAATGGCCTCCTCCTGTTCCTGTGTTCTGATGTATGGGGCCTTACCATGTTTGGGGGCGGGGGGAGGAAAACAGCCAGCCTCCTAGGTCACCAACTCTGATTGGACTATTCTTGGAGATTTCATCACATGACCGCCCGCCTCATAGGTTCCGCCCCCAACCTCACACTCCCCCCCCCTTTCACACACTCTCGCGCATACTCCCCCCACACACACTCCCCACCCCCACCCCCACACTCCCCACCCCCACACACACACACACTCTCCACACACACTCACACACTGACCCCCCCACCATACTCACCACTACATACTCCCCCCCCACACACACTGACCCCCCCCACACACACACTGACCCCCCCACACACTCCCCCCACACACATTCCCCCCACACACACACACACTCTCCACACACACTCACACACTGACCCCCCCACCATACTCACCACTACATACTCCCCCCCCACACACACTGACCCCCCCCACACACACACTGAACCCCCCACACACACTCCCCCCCACACACACTCCCCCAACACACACACACTCCCCCCCACACACACACTGACCCCCCCACACACTCCCCCCCCACCACCACCACACTCCCCGCCCCCCCCACCACCACATTCCCCGCCCCCCCCACACTCCCTCCCCCCCCGCCCACATACTCCCCCCCCACCCCACACACACTCCCCTCCCCACACACTCCCCCCCCCACACTCCACACATTCTTCCCCCCCACCCCACACACACTCCCCCCCCACACTCCCCCCCACACTCCACCCCCCCCACACTCCACCCCCCCCACACTCTACCCCCCTCCCCACACACTCTTCCCCCCCCCCACACACTCCACCCCCCCACACACTCTTCACCCCCCCACACACTCTTCCCCCCCACACACTCTTCCCCCCCCACACACACTTCCCCCCCGCCACACTCACCCCTACACACTCCCCCCCACGACACACTCCCCTCCCCCCACACGCCCCCCATTGGTCGCTGAGCACGCCCATCGCCTCCCTCTGCCTAATCACGAACCAACAAGCTCTGTATTCCCTGATTGGGTGATTCAGCCCAGAAGCCCTTTCCCCCCTTCACGTATACTTCTACATTGGATGAAGAAAATTGGATAAATACTTGAAATGGAGACATTTGCAGAGGTATGGGGAGAGAGCAGGGGGAGTGGGACTAATTGGATCGTTCTTGGGCCGAGTGACCTCCTTCTGTGCCGTATCATTCTATGATTCTAAACGTAGCCCTCCATTCGAGCTTCACGCTCCCTGATGGTTGGTCTAAGTTGTTGCTCCCAGCAGTTAATCTTCAATTTCTGGGGCGCCCAGGATAATCGTGGAGGGACGATGACCCCTACCCAGAACCTGGGAGAAGTAGGCGGATCCTTGTCCTCCAGGAGCCCCTCAATCAGGTCACCCCCCCTTCCCACCACACATCAATCCCCTGTGCTTACAGAAATATCAACTTCAAGCTCAGAACAGACCATGTGTAAAGAATGCCACTAACTGAAGAGTGATAAATGACTGATCTCCTGCAAAAAAAAGCTTTGAACGCGCTGATAAAAAAAAATTAGCGAGGAATATTAAGTTTGGAGGAATCGAAAGTTTCCCACTTGTGAATCGGAATAAGATTTCCCGAGGGAGACAAGCACCAAATTGTTAATTATGTCTTTGAAATGAACTGCTCCTGATACGCGTGTCTCGGAGCAGCGTCCGCTAATGAAGCAGTGAGTCTTGCTTTCTGCTGCCTTGCTTTCAATTCCCTCTCTGGGCTGCCTCCCCTGCACAGAACAATGGGTCGCTGGGAACTGGAGGCCCTGGCTAGCCTCGAGGGCCTAGGCAGAGGGCAGGGTTCTAAGGAGAGCTGGAGCCCGCTTGTAAATGTGGAAGAGCGAGATAAGACGGTGTCAGAGAGAAGGGAGCTGGATCCCGGGGGGCGGGGGGTGCTGAGAAATTTGCAGCTCTTATGAAAGAGATGAGAGAGATTAAATGCCTCCTTTATTTATTTACTGTCTTCATGTGCAAAAGGAAAGAAGTTGTAATTGACTATTGTCTGGAAGCTGCGTTTAACGCTTTGAGATCGGAATATTCTGCGGCGACTTCAGCTGGTGAGGCTCCAGAAGGTCACAAGGTCAAGTCCGACACAGGCCGGGGAGAGCGGCTTTGCTTAGCACTTGTCCTGGGGTCATGACCCCAGGCAGAGTCAGGCCCAGTCTGTGATTGGCACGTCCGGAAATTACTACAAACAAAAGCAGGAGTTTTAAAATACGGCTCCTATCGTTTGCCCCCATCCCCGGCCATATCTGTGGGGTGTGATGGGGGGGGGGGGACTCTGGTGATTAACCGGGCCAGGGGACAGAAGCTGGAGCCTGGGTGCCTGATGGACTAACTAACTCCAGACCATTGCCCAGCCCTGCGGTTAGCAATATCGGACTGGCTGTGCTCAACAATACCTCGCTTGACAGCGAGTTGGGATCAAAGTATTGAGTTAGGTAGGATAATTCATCCTGCCTAACTCAATACTTTGATCCCGACTTTATTAACCGAGGCATAGAATCCAAATGTAAGGAGGTTATGCTTGAACTGTATAAAACACTGGTTAGGCCACAGCTGGAGTACTGTGTGCAGTTCTGGTCACCACATTATAGGAAAGATGTGATTGCACTAGAGAGGATGCAGAGGAGATTTACAAGGATGTTGCCTGGACTGGAGAATTTTAGCTATGAGGAAAGATTGTATAGGCTGGGGTTGTTTTCTTTGGAACAGAGGAGGCTGAGGGGAGACCTTATTGAGGTGTATAAAATTATGAGGGGCCTGGATTGAGCGGATAGAAAGGACCTATTTCCCTTAGCAGAGGGGTCAATAACCAGGGGGCATAGATTTCAAGTAATTGGTGGAAGGTTCAGAGGGGATTTGAGGGAGAATTTCTTCACTCAGAGGGTGGTGGGGGTCTGGAACTCACTGCCTGAAAGATTGGTAGAGGCAGAAACCCTCACCACATTTAAAAAGTACCTGGATGTGCACTTGAAGTGCCGTAACATAAGAACATAAGAACATAAGAACATAAGAAATAGGAGCAGGAGTGGGCCATACGGCCCCTCGAGCCTGCTCCGCCATTTAATATGATCATGGCTGATCCGATCATAGACTCAGGTCCACTTCCCTGCCCGCTCTCCATAACCCTTTATTCCCTTACCGTTTAAGAAACTGTCTATTTCTGTCTTAAATATATTCAATGTCCCAGCTTCCACAGCTCTCTGAGGCAGCGAATTCCACAGATCCACAACCCTCTGAGAGAAGAAATTTCTCCTCCTCAGTTTTAAATGGGCGGCCCCTTATTCTAAGATCATGTCCTCTAGTTCTAGTCTTCCCCATCAGTGGAAACATCCTCTCTGCATCCACCTTGTCAAGCTCCCTCATAATCTTATACGTTTCGATAAGATCACCTCTCATTCTTCTGAATTCCAATGAGGAGAGGCCCAATCTACTCAACCTTTCCTCATAAGTCAACCATCCCAGCTATTTACAATATACATTAATGATTTGGATGAGGGAATTGAATGTAATATCTCCAAGTTTGCAGATGACACTAAGCTGAAACATAGAAACATAGAAACATAGAAAATAGGTGCAGGAGCAGGCCATTCAGCCCTTCTAGCCTGCACCGCCATTCAACGAGTTCATGGCTGAACATGAAACTTCAGTACCCACTTCCTGCTTTCACGCCATACCCCTTGATCCCCCGAGTAGTAAGGACTTCATCTAACTCCCTTTTGAATATATTTAGTGAATTGGCCTCAACTACTTCATGTGGTAGAGAATTCCACAGGTTCACCACTCTCTGGGTGAAGAAGTTTCTCCTTATCTCGGTCCTAAATGGCTTACCCCTTATCCTTAGACTGTGACCCCTGGTTCTGGACTTCTTAATAATTGATTCCATCATTTTACCCACTACTGAGGTCAGGCTGACCGGTCTATAATTCCCTGCTTTCTCTCTCCCTACTTTTTTAAAAAGTGGGGTTACATTGGCTACCCTCCACTCGATAGGAACTGATCCAGAGTCAATGGAATGTTGGAAAATGACTGTCAATGCATCCGCTATTTCCAAGGCCACCTCCTTAAGTACTCTGGGATGCAGTCCATCAGGCCCTGGGGATTTATCGGCCTTCAATCCCATCAATTTCCCCAACACAATTTCCCGACTAATAAAGATTTCCCTCAGTTACTCCTCCTTAATAGACCCTCTGACCACTTTTATATCCGGAAGGTTGTTTGTGTCCTCCTTAGTGAATACTGAACCAAAGTACTTGTTAAATTGGTCTGCCATTTCTTTGTTCCCCGTTATGACTTCCCCTGATTCTGACTGCAGGGGACCTACGTTTGTCTTTACTAACCTCTTTCTCTTTCCATACCTATAGAAACTTTTGCAATCCGCCTTAATGTTCCCTGCAAGCTTCTTCTCGTACTCCATTTTCCCTACCCTAATCAAACCCTTTGTCCTCCTCTGCTGAGTTCTAAATTTCTCCCAGTCCCCAGTGGCGGTGTGAGCTGTGAGGAGGACGCTAAGAGGCTGCAGGGTGACTTGGACAGGTTAGGTGAGTGAGCAAACGCATGGCAGATGCAGTATAATGTGGATAAATGTGAGGTTATCCACTTTGGTGGCAAAATCATGAAGACAGAATATTATCTGAATGGTGGCAGATTAGGAAAAGGGGAGGTGCAACGAGACCTGGGTGTCATGGTACATCAGTCATTGAAAGTTGGCATGCAGGTACAGCAGGTGGTGAAGAAGGCAAATGGTATGTTGGTCTTCATAGCTAGGGGATTTGTGTATCGGAGCAGCGAGGTCTTACTGCAGTTGTACAGGACCTTAGTGAGGCCTCACCTGGAATATCGTGTTCAGTGTTGGTCTCCTAATCTGAGGAAGGACGTTCTTGCTATTGAGGGAGTGCAGCAAAGGTTCACCAGACTGATTCCAGGGATGGCAGGACAAGACATATGAGGAGAGACTGGATCGACTGGGCCTGTATCCACTGGAGTTTAGAAGGATGAGAGGGGATCTCATAGAAACATATAAAATTCTGACGGGACGGGACAGGTTAGATGCAGGAGGAATGTTCCCGATGTTGGGGAAGTCCAGAACCAGGGGTCACAGTCTAAGGATAAGGGGTAAGCCATTTAGGACCTAGATGAGGAGAAACCTCTTCACTCAGAGAGTTGTTAACCTGTGGAATTCCCTGCCGCAGAGAGTTGTTGATGCCAGTTCATTGGATATATTCAAGAGGAAGTTAGATATGGCCCTTACGGCTGAAGGGATCAAGGGGTATGGAGAGAAAGCAGGAAAGGGGTACTGAGGTGAATGATCAACCATGATCTTATTGAATGGTGGTGCAGGCTCGAAGGGCCGAATGGCCTACTCCTGCAAGACTTCCCTGCTTTTATACTCCATCCCCTTTGCACCTATTTTCTATGTTTCTATGTTTACCTCATCTCTGGAATAAACCTCGTGAACCTTCTCTGAAATGCCTCCAAAGCAAGTATATCCTTTCGTAAATATGGAAACCAAAACTGCACGCAGTATTCCAGGTGTGGCCTCACCAATACCCTGTATAACTGTAGCAAAACTTCCCTGCTTTTATACTCCATCCCCTTTGCAATAAAGGCGAAGATACCATTGGCCTTCCTGATCACTTGCTGTACCTGCATACTATCCTTTTGTTTTTCATGCACAAGTAACCCCCAGGTCCCACTGCTGCACTTTGCAATCTTTCTCCATTTAAATAATAACTTGCTCTTTGACTTTTTCTGCCAAAGTGCATGACCTCACACTTTCCAACATTATACTCCATCTGCCAAATTTTTACCCACTCACTTAGCCTGTCTATGTCCTTTTGCAGATTTTTTGTGTCTTCCTCACACATTGCTTTTCCTCCCATCTTTGTATCGTCAGCAAACTTGGCTACATTACACTCAGTCCCTTCTTCCAAGTAGTTAATATAAATTGTAAATAGTTGGGGTCCCAGCACTGATCCCCACCAGTTACTGGTTGCCAACCCGAGAATGAACCATTTATCCCGACTCCCTGTTCTCTGTTAGTTAGCCAATCCTCTATCCATGCTAATATATTACCCCCAACCCCGTGAACTTTTATCTTGTGCAGTAACCTTTTATGTGGCACATTGTCAAATGCCTTCTGGAAATCCAAATACACCACATCCACTGGTTCCCCTTTATCCACCCTGTTCGTTACATCCTCAAAGAATTCCAGCAAATTTGTCAAACATGACTTCCCCTTCATAAATCCATGCTGACTCTGCCTGATCGAATTTTGCTTTTCCAAATGTCCTGCTACTGCTTCTTTAATAATGGACTCCAACATTTTCCCAACCACAGATGTTAGGCTAACTGGTCTATAATTTCCTGCTTTTTGTCTGCCTCCTTTTTTAAATAGGGGCGTTACATTTGCAGTTTTCCAAACTGCTCGGACCTCCCCAGAATCCAAGGAATTTTGGTAAATTACAACCAATGCATTCACTATCTCTGCTGCTACTTCTCTTAAGACCCTAGGATGCAAGCCAACAGGTCCAGGGGATTTATCTGCCTTTAGTCCCATTATCTTACTGAGTACCGCCTTCTTAGTGATTGTGATTGTGTTAAGCTCCTCCCCCCCATAACCCCCTGGACTATCCACTGTTGGGATATTGTTAGTGTCCTTTACCTCTACAGGACTACGGATCAAGAGGTGGAAAGTGGGATTAGGCTGGATAGCTCTTGGTCGGCTGGTGCGGACACGATGGGCCAAATGGCCTCCTTCTGTGCTGTAAATTTCTCTGATTCCATGATTGTCGGACTCTCAGCTTCCTTCACAGAATGCTCTGTGCCCTAACTTTGCTAAGTTAGACACAGTTCCCATTAGTTCCAGATCGGACAAGGCTCTTATTGGTCAGAGTTTCATAGAAAACTCCTCCAGGTGTCAGCCGTGGCTCAGTGGGTCGCACTCTCTCCTCTGAGTCAGAAGGTCGAGGGTTCAAGTCCCACCCCAGAGACTTAAGCCCATAATCCAGACTGACACCCCAGTGCAGTGCTGAGGAGCATAGGAGTAGGAGCTGGCCAGTCAGCCCCTCGAGCATGCTCCCCCATTCAATTAGTATCCCCCATCTGTATCTCAACCCCATTTGCCCGCCTTTGCTCCATAGCCCTCGATACCCTTACCCTACAAAAATCTATCCATCGCAGGCAATTAAACAACTAATGGGAAGAAGTGGCTCCTTGAACAATGGTGGAGCCCAGCGTGTGCAGAGCCGAGGCTGAAGGAGGTGACTAGTGGTGTACCGCAGTATTTATTAACCACTTAGATGATGGCATAAAAAGTCATATCCAAATTTGCCCATGGTACAAAGATAGGTGGCATTGTAGGCAGTGTAGATGGAAGCATACAATTAAGGGGTAAAGGATATTGATAGATTAAGTGAATAGGAAAAACTGTGGAAAATTGATTTCAATGTAGGAAAATGTGAGGTCATCCACTTTGGACCAAAAAAGGATAGAACAGAATACTTTCCCTACCTCGGGAGCCTATTATCAGTAAGGGCAGGCATCGACGATGAGATTCAACACCGCCTCCAGTCTGCCACCAAACTCATGGTGTACAGGGCTGTAGTGATACCCGCCCTCCTGTATGGGTCTGAGACGTGGACCATGTACTTTCTAAATGGTGAAAGGCTAAAAACAGGGGAGGTCCAAAGTGACTTGTGGGTCCAGGTACATCGATCATTAAAATATCATGAACAGGTACAGAAAATAATCAAAAAGGCTAATGGAATGCTAGGAGAGATTACACAAATTAGGGTTGAATTCCCTAGAATTTAGGAGGTTAAGGGGTGATCTGATCGAAGATATTAAGGGGAACAGAGAGAAACTGTTCCCGCTGGTTGGGGATTCTGGGACTAGGGGGCACAGTCTAAAAATGAGAGCCAGACCTTTCAGGAGTGAAATTAGGAAATACTTTGACACACAGAGAGTGGGAGAAGTTTGGAACTCTCTTCCGCAAACAGCAATCGATGCTGGGTCAATTGTTCATTTGAAATCTGAGATTAATAGCTTTCTGTTAACCAAAGGTATTAAAGAAACATAGACATAGAATGGTTACAGCACGGGAGAAGGCCATTCGGCCCATCGAGCCCGTGCCCACTCTGAGCCAGTCCCACTCCTCCGCCCTTTCCCCGTAACCCTGCAACTTATTTTCCTTCAGATACTTTCAGGCAATGCACTCCAGGGGCTCAATTTTCCATGGTCATTTGCGCCGTTTTTTGGGGGTAAGTTTTTAAATTAAAGTTTCCCCAAGGAATCTGCGCCAGGGTAACTGAGTTAGTTACGATTTTTTTAGTGTTTTTTTGACGTCATAGGGGGCGTTACCTCATGTCTGCGCCAATTTTTATCATTTTTCAAAGTTTGCCCAAAAAATATTTCTCCTGGATCGGCGAATCTGGCCGCTCCCGAAAAACCTTCTGGTGAGTGGGGCACATTGAGAAATCAGCGCAAAAAGACACCGTTGTTTCTCATCGAAGTTTTAGAGGGAGATACGAACACTTTAAATAGGCATAACAAAGGTTCAATTTTTTTACCTTTCAACAGAGTAGATGGAAGTTTGATGGAATTCTGCACCTTTCGTTTTTGTTAACTCACACGCCACCATCGAACATCTCCAAACAGGGCTGGCACAATCGGCCCCACGCCGGGACACAGGGCTCAGGGCTCGGCTGCAAAACAAGACCGGGGGGGGGGTGGTGAAGGTGGCGATCGGAAGACTGTACTCGGCATCAAATGAGCCCGGGGTGGTGGGGGGGTTTGGTGGAGGCAGCGGGGGTGGGGGTGGAGTGTGCTGTTGAACGCGATCAGAAGAAATCACAAGACTATTGTTACGTATGTAAACCTGTAATTACCATGTCTAACCACCGGAGGGCTTATCCCCTGGAGTCCCAAGCGATCCCACAGTCCCTTGGGAGCACCTGTATATAAGGAGGCCTCACAGGCTGGAGAGGCACTCTGAGATTTGCAATAAAGGATTACGGTCACAGCTTACTTTGAGCTTGTAGTATCTAGTCTGACTCTTTATTCAAGACATAACTGCAATGAGTCCGGGGAGGGGGGTAGGGGGTGGGGTTGGGGTGATAGGTGCCGTTGAATGCGATCGGAAGAAGCCAGAAAACTGCAATGAGCCCGTGGGCGGGGGGGGGGGGGGGGGGGGCGGATGGGGGTTCCCGATCACTGCGTTGCTCAGACCTGGGTGTGGTCCATACAGACCTTGGAGAGAAAGAACAGAGAACCTCTCCTGCCTTGCTGCCGTTTTGAGCTTCTTGCAAAGGTAAAATTTAAGCATGGGGGCAATATTGACAATGCCATACCTTGTGCAAACCTTCTGCATGATGCTGCTCCTGGTGATTTATCTACTTTAAGTACACCACCCTTTCCCATACCTCTATCAATTTTATCCTATCAAGTGTCTCCACTACCTTCTCCTTATATATGTAAACTTGTATTTACTCTGTACAGCCACCAGAGGGCTCATCCCCTGGAGTCTCAAGGGATCCCATAATCCCTTGGGAGCACAGGTATTTAAAGAGGCTTCACAGGTTGGAGAAGCACTCTGGAGACCTGCAATAAAAGACTAAGGTCACACTTTACTTTGAACTCACAGTGTTCAGTCTGACTCTTTTTCCATACATCACAACTGGCGACAAGATACAGATAGTGAACCCAACGCATGGCCTCATGAAGAATCTGCTCACTCCAGCGAAACCCACGGAGAAATCGTATGACAATTTGTGCACTCTGGTCCGAGCGCATTTGAACCCGAAGGAAAGCGTTCTGATGTAGAGGTACCAGTTTTACACCTACAAAAGGTCTGAAGGCCAGGAAGTGGTGAGTTATGTCGCCAAGCTAAGACACCTTGCAGGACATTGCGAATTTGAAGGACATTTGGAGCACATGCTCAGAGACTTTTTCGTACTTGGCATTGGCCACGAAACCATACTTCGCAAACTTTTGACTGTAGAGACCTCAACCTTGAGTAAGGCTATAGCGATAGCCCAGGCCTTCATTGCCACCAGTGACAATACTAAACAAATCTCTCAGCACACAAGTGCTGCTAAAAGTACTGTGAATAAAGTGATGTTGTTTTCGAATCGTAACGTACAGGACAGGTCACACATACCTGTAGCTGCACATCTGCAGATGTCTCAGAATCCACCATCAAGGGTGATGAATGCAAGGCCATTAACACCTTGTTGATGCTGCGGGGGTGATCATCGTTTCCATTCATGCCGATTCAAAGGGTACGTTTGCAAGGGCTGTGGAACAATGGGACACCGCCAACGAGTGTGCAGGCGAGCTGCAAATCCTGTTAAACCTGCAAACCACCATGTTGCAGAAGAGGACAGATCCACGGAGGATCACGACGAACCAAAGCCTCAGACTGAGGAGGCATAGGTACATGGTGTAGTGTCCCTTACTACAAACTCACACGAGGCATAGATATATCAGACATGGTCACTCTGTGACCTTCGCCTTTATTCGCAGGACAAAGGAGTGCTGACCCTGGGTGGGACCTCCCCTTTTATACCTGGAAACCCAGGTGAGGAGTGTCTCCCGCAAGTTCACCCCCTGTGGTCAGGGTGTGCATTTCCAGGGTACACGCACAGTGTACATGAGTTACAGTTACATGATTATGTCATTGCAAGATGGTTAAATACATGACATCAGCTCCCCCCTTAAGTCTTTTTGTGTCAGAGGTTAAGTCTGTCAGGTGGTCGACGCTCTCTCGTGGAGCACCGCAGTTGTGACTCTGGTGACTGAGCCTCGGCACGCGTCTCTGTCACCTGAGGTGATTCCGGCCTGTCCGGGCTGGCCGCAGGGACTGTGCATGCTGTGGATTGTCCTCGTTGCTTGTCCACTGGCAGTGGTGTGGGTGACATCTCATGCTCTTCTTCAGGTTCCTCCGTGTCTATGCTGAACCTTTTCTTTACTTGGTCCAAGTGTTTGCGGCATATCTGCCCATTGTTTAGTCTGACCACTGTGACCCTATTTCCTTCTTTGCCAATTACTGTGCCCTCAAGCCACTTGGGTCCCAAAGCATGGTTAAGAACAAATACCGGATCATCTATTTCTATACACCTCCCCTTTGAGTTTCAATCATGGAGCTCAGTTTGGGACTGGCGCTTGCCCTCAACAATGTCTACCAGGGCTGGGTGAATGAGGGAGAGCCGCGTCTTGAGCGTGCATTTCATGAAGAGCTCTGCTGGCAGGACTCCCGTGAGCGAGTGCGGGCGGGACCTGTAGACCAGCAGGAGGCGCGATAGGCGGTACTGAAGGGAGGGTCCTTGGATGCGTAGCATGCCCTGTTTTATGACTTGGACCACCCGTTCCGCCTGGCCATTGGAAGCCGGCTTGAACGGTGCTGTCTGGATGTGCTCGATACCATTGCCCGACATGAACTCCTGGAATTCATGGCTGGTGAAACATGGGCCATTGTCGCTGACCAGGATGTCCGGCAATCCATTGGTCGCGAAAACCGTATGCAGACTCTCCACGGTGATGGATGTCGTGCATGAGTTCAATATGATGCACTCGATCCACTTCGAGTATGCAGCGACAACGATCAGGAACATTTTCCCCATGAACGGGCCCGCATAGTCCACGTGAATACGTGACCATGGTCTGGTGGGCCAGGGCCACGGGCTGAGTGTGGCCTCCCTGGGGGCATTGCCCAGCTGGGCACACGTCGTGCACCTGCGAACCCAGTGTTCCAGGTCTGAGTCAATCCCCAGCCACCACACGTGTGACCGGGCAATGGCCTTCATTAACACGATGCCTGGGTGCTCGCTGTGGAGTTCCCTGATGAATGCTTCCTTTCCCTTCTGGGACATGACTACCCGGCTGCCCCATAGCAGGCAGTCGGCTTGGATGGAGAGCTCATCCATCTGTCTCTGAAACGGTCTGACTTCCTCGGGGCAAGCCCTGTGTGCGGGCGTCAGGACACATTTCTTTATCATGGATAGGAGGGAATCTCTGTTGGTCCAGAGTTTGATCTGGCGGACTGTGATGGGGCAGCCCGCAGTGTCAAAAACCTCAATGGCCATGACCATCGCAGCGCTCTGCTCCAACGTCCCCTCGGTGGTGGCCAGTGGGAGCCTGCTAAGCGCATCAGCGCAATTTTCGGTGCCTGGCCGATGCCGTATGGTATAGTCATACGCAGCCAGCGTGAGGACCCACTGCTGTATGCGAGCTGACACATTGGCGTTGACAGCCTTGCTGTCGGACAACAAGGATGTTAACGGCTTGTGGTCCGTTTCTAGCTCGAACCGTCTATCAATAAGGTACTGGTGCATCTTGTTCACACCGTACACACACGCGAGTGTTTCCTTCTCGACCATGCTGTATCCACGCTCTGCCTGGGAGAACGACCTGGAGGCATAAGCCACTGGTTGGAGTCGGCCGTCATCGTTACCCTGCTGCAAAACACACCCAACCCTGTAGGATGACGCATCGCATGTTAAGACCAGTTTTTTACAGGGGTCATACAAAGTCAACCGTTTGTTGGAACACAGCAGGTTCCTCGCCTTATTGAAAGCCCGTTCTTGACAGTCCCCCCAAAACCATTCACAACCTTTACACAGGAGCATGTGTAATGGCTCCAACAATGTGCTTAAGTTTGGCAGAAAGTTCCCAAAATAGTTCAAAAGTCTCAGGAATGATCGCAACTCCGACATGTTGCCGGGCCTGGGCGCCCGGCGGATCACCTCAGTTTTTGATTCAGTGGGCCGGATCCTGTCTGCGGCAACCCTCCTGCCTAAAAACTCGACTTCTGGGGCCAGAAACACACACTTGGCCTTTTTCAGCTGCAAGCCTACCCGGTCCAATCAGCGTAGCATCTCCTCCAGGTTGTGGAGGTGTTCTTTGGTGTCTCGACCCATTATGAGAATGTATTGGAATACGATTGTTCCAGGGATGGACTTGAGCAAACTTTCCATGTTTCTCTGAAAGATAGCTGCTGCCGAACGAATGCCAAACGGACACCTGTTGTAGATAAATAATCCCTTGTGTGTCGTGATGGTGGTCAGAAGCTTGGATTCTTCAGTCTGTTCCTGAGTCATGTCGGCCAAAGTGAGGTCCAGCTTCGTGAACAGCTTGCCACCTGCCAGTGTGGCGAAAAGGTCCTCCGCTCTCGGGAGCGGGTATTGGTCTTGCAGCAACACTCGGTTGACGGTAGCTTTGTAGTCGTCACAAATCCTAACCGAGCCATCTGCTTAGATGACGGGAACAATGGGACTTGCCCAGTCACTGAATTTAACGGCCAAAATTATGCCCTCTCTGAGCAGCCTGTCTAGTTCACATTCAATTTTTTTCACGCATCACATACGGCACCGCTCTGGCTTTGTGGTGCACTGGTCTGGTGTCCGGAGTGATGTATATCACTACTTTAGTGCCCTTGAACGTTCCGAAACAGTGACCAAATTTTTGCAGGACCTGTGAGCATGAACTTCGCTCCACGGATGAAATGGCGTGCACATCCCCCCATTTCCAATTCATCCCAGCTAGCCAGCAAATCCCCAAAAGCACGGGGCCATTTCCCGGGACGACCCAGAGTGGCAGCCGGTTCTGTGATCCATTATGCGTTACCACCAAGTTTGCACTGCCCAGCACTGGGATGATCTCTTTGGTGTACGTCCATAGCTGCGTCTCAATACATTCCAGTTTGGACCTGCTAGCTCTGTCTGGCCATAGTCTCTCAAATTGTTGGGTGCTCATGAGTGACTGGCTAGCTCCCGTATCCAGCTCCATGTGCACCGGGATTCCATTCAGTAAGACTTGCATCATCATGGGTGGTGTTTTAGTGTATGAGCTGTGGACGTCAGCCACGTGAACCCGCTGAACTTCAGCATCTATGGCTTTACCCCAGGCATCATCCTGCATTGCAGACCCCTCGTCTGGTTCCTCTGACTTGCGGATTAACCTCGCTACTTCCTTTTTGCACATCCTGGCCAAGTGTCCACTGACATTACAAATCCTACAGGTATATTGCTGGAACCTGCAGCTTTTCGCAGTGTGTCTACCCCCGTGCCTCCAGCATGAGCTGAGATTGAGATTGCTTTAACAAAAGGACTGTTACCAGGCATTCCTCTCTGATTGCCCATTTGGCTGTTTCTAAGCACTCTGATGGTGGGTGTTAATGGTCCCATCGCGGAACGCATTGTTCCTCGAGATGGTGTGAATTGCCTTTCCATTGTCGTTGTTGCAGGCCCACCCTAGAGCCTGTTGCTGCCTGGGCAGTTTCGAAATGCCCTTGCCTGCCTGCGGGGTCCTGAGCCGTGTTCACAATGTTAACTCCCTGGTCCGTCGCTAGGTTTGGACCAGGCTGCGCGCGTAAATTAGCTTGGTCTCCTCTTCCCCTGCCGCCCCTTCTAAAGTCAAGTACTTAGTCTTTATGAGCTTCCTGAAAATGCCGGCATGATTAATGCCCTCGATGAAAAAGTCCCTTAACATCTCCCCCCCTGCAGGCATTGGAGAACTTAGAGACTGGCCAAGCGCCGCAGTTCCACCATGAAGCCTGGAACGTTTTGTCCCTCCCGACGCCGGTGAGAGTAGAACCGGTGCCGGGCCATGCGTACACTACTTGCCGGCTTGAGATGCTCACTGATCAGCTGGCTGAGCTCGTCAAAGGACTTGTCCACCGGCTTTTGGGGTGCGAGCAGGTCTTTCATCAGCGCATACGTCTGTGGTCCACAGCTGGTCAGTAGATGCGCCCTCCGCTTGTCAGCCGCTGTCGCCCCCAGCCAATCCTTTGTGACAAAGCTCTGCTGGAGTCTTTCCACTAAGTCATCCCAGTCCTCACCCACACAGTAACGTTCCTCTGTGCCACCGGTGGCCATCCTCGTGGTTCGGTGAATCCCGTTTCTCGTCGCCAAATGTAATGTCCCTGCACCTTACTACAAACTCACACGAGGCATAGATATATCAGACACGGTCACTCTGTGACCTTCACCTTTATTGCCAGGACCAAGGAGTGCTGACCCTGGGTGGGACCTTCCCTTTTATACCTGAAACCCAGGTGAGGAGTGTCTCCCGCAAGTTCACTCCCTATGGTCAGGGTGTGCATTTCCAGAGTACAGGTACAGTGTACATGAGTTACAGTTACATGACTATGTCATTGCAAGATGGTTAAATACATGACACATGGGGTGCAAACATTCACCACGAATTGTCTCCCGATAATGCTGAATGTTGAACTAAATGGACTCCCGGTGTCAATAGAGCTGGACATGGGCGCGAGCCAGTCCATCATGGGCAAAAAGACTTTTGAAAGATTGTGGTGCAAGGCGGCCTCAAGACCAGTCTTAACTCCAATTCGCACAAAACTAAGAACTTACACTAAAGAACTGATTCCTGTAATCGGCAGTGCTACTGTAAAGGTCTCCTACGATGGAGCGGTGCACAAGCTACCACTCTGGGTGGTACCAGGCGATGGTCCCACGCTGCTCGGCAGGAGCTGGTTGGAAAAGATACGCTGGAACTGGGACGACGTCCGAGCGCTATCGCCCGCTGACTACACTTTGTGTTCCCAGGTCTTAAACAAATTTCCTTCGCTGTTCAAACCAGGCATCGGGAAATTCCAAGGAGGAAAATTGCAGATCCACTTAATTCCAGGGGCACGACCTATCCATCGCAAGGAGAGCAGTACTGTACATGATGAGAGAAAGGGTAGAGATTGAGCTAGACCGGCTGCAAAGAGAGGACATCATTTCACCGATCGAGTTCAGCGAGTGGGCCAGTCCTATCGTCCCAGTCCTCAAGGGAGACGGCACCATCAGAATCTGTGGCGATTACAAAGTAACTATCAATCATTTCTCCCTGCAGGACTAATACACACAACCAAAGGCCGACGACCTCTTTGCAACGCTGGCGGGAGGAAAGACGTTCACGAAGCAGGATCTGACTTCAGCCTATATGACTCAGGAACTGGAGGAATCATCGAAGGCCCTCACCTGCATCAACACGAACAAAGGTCTTTTTGTTTATAACAGATGCCCGTTTGGAATCCGATCAGCGGCGGCGATATTCCAGAGAAACATGGAAAGTTTACTGAAGTCGGTCCCGCACACCGTGGTCTTCCAGGACGACATCTTGGTCACAGGTCGGAACACAGTCGAGCATTTGCAGAACCTGGAGGAGGTTCTTAGTTGACTCAACCGCGTGGGGCTCAGGTTAAAACGCTCGAAGTGCGTTTTCCTGGCGCCAGAAATGGAGTTTTTGGGAAGGAGGATTGCGGCGGACGGCATCAGGCCCACCAACGCGAAGACAGAGGCAATCGAGAACGCACCGAGGCCACAGAACGTGACGGACTCTTGAACTACTTTGGTAACTTCTTACCGGGTCTCAGCCCACTGTTAGAACCACTGCATGTCTTACTACGAAAAGGGGGTGAATGGATTTGGGGCAAAAGCCAAGAAAATGCCTTTGTAAAAGCGAGAAAATGGTTATGCTCAAACAAATTGCTTATGTTGTATGATCCATGTAAACGTTTGGTACAAGCATGTGATGCGTCGTCATATGGCATCAGGTGTGTATTGCAACAAGCTAACGATTTTGGGAAACTGCAACCGGTTGCTTATGGATCCAGGAGTCTGTCTCAGGCCGAGAGAGCCTACAGCATGATTGAGAAAGAAGCGTTAGGGTGTGTCTATGGGGTAAAGAAAATGCATCAATACCTGTTTGGGCTAAAATTTGAATTGGAAACTGACCATAAGCTACTTATATCCCTGTTTTCCGAGAGTAAAGGGATAAATACCAACACATCGGCCCGCATCCAGAGATGGGCGCTCACATTGTCCGCATACAACTATGCCATCCGCCACAGGCCAAGCACAGAAAACTGCGCCGATGCTCTCAGTAGGCTGCCATTGCCCACCACGGGGGTGGAAATGGTGCAACCCGCAGATCTAGCCATGGTTATGGAAGCATTTGAGTGTGAGCAATCACCCGTCACTGCCCGGCAGATCAAAACCTGGACAAGCCAGGACCCCTTATTATCTCTAGTCAAAAGCTGTGTGCTTCACGGGAGCTGGTCCAGTGTCCCAGTGGAAATGCAGGAAGAGATAAAGCCGTTCCAGCGGCGCAAAGGTGAAATGTCTATACAGGCAGATTGCCTTCTGTGGGGCAATCGAGTAGTGGTCCCCAAGTAGGGCAGTGGCACCTTCATCAATGACCTCCACAGTACCCACCCAGGCATCGTAATGATGAAAGTGATAGCCAGATCCCACGTGTGGTGGCCCGGTATCGATGCGGACTTAGAGTCCTGCGTTCACAGATGTAATACATGCTCGCAGTTAAGCAATGTACCCAGGGAGGCGCTGCTAAGTTTATGGTCTTGACCCTCCAAACCGTGGTCGAGGGTACACATCAACTATGCAGGCCCGTTCTTGGGTAAAATGTTCCTTGTGGTTGTAGACGCGTGCTCCAAGTGGATTGAATGTGAGATAATGTTGACTTGCACGTCCGCTGCCACCACTGAAAGCCTGCGGGCCATGTTTGCCACTCACGGCTTACCCGATGTCCTGGTGAGCGACAACGGGCCATGTTTTACCAGTGCTGAGTTCAAAGAATTCATGACCTGTAACGGGATTAATCATGTCACATCTGCCCCATTTAAACCAGTGTCCAATGGTCAGGCAGAGAGAGCAGTGCAAACCATCAAGCAAGGCTTGAAGAGGGTAATTGAAGGCTCACTGCAGACTCGCCTATCCTGAGTCCTGCTTAGCTACCGCACGAGACCCCACTCACTCACTGGGATCCCACCTGCTGAACTGCTCATGAAAAGAACACTTAAGACAAGGCTCTCGTTAGTTCACGCTGATCTACATGAACAGGTAGAGAGCAGGTGGCTTCAACAAAGTGCATACCATGATAGCGCAAATGTGTCACGTGAGATTGAAATCAATGATCCTGTCTTTATATTGAATTATGGACAAGGTCCCAAGTGGCTTCCCAGCACTGTCGTGGCCAAAGAGGGGAGCAGGGTGTTTCGGGTCAAACTTTCAAATGGACTCATTCACCAGAAACACTTGGACCAAATCAAACTCAGATTCACGGACTATCCTGAGCAACCCACCTTGGACCCTACCTTTTTTGATCCCCCAACATACACACCAATGGCAACCGGCACCACGGTTGACCACGAAGCAGAACCCATGATCCACAGCAGCCCTGCAGGACCCAACACACCAGGCAGCTCAGCAAGGCCAGCTGCACAGCAGCCCAGCGAGGGCCCAACAAATGATTCAACACCACCAGCTTTCACACCAAGACGATCAACCAGGGCAAGAAGGGCCCGAGATTGACTCACATTGTAAATAGTTACACTATTGACTTGGGGAGGGGGGGGGGGGGGAGTGTTGTTATATATGTAAACTTGTATTTACTCTGTACAGCCACCAGAGAGCTCATCCCCTGGAGTCCCAAGGGATCCCATAATCCCTTGGGAGCACAGGTATTTAAGGAGGCTTCACAGGTTGAAGAAGCACTCTGAAGACCTGCAACAAAAGACTAAGGTCACACTTTACTTTGAGCTCACAGTGTTCAGTCTGAGTCTTTCTCCATACACAACAATGTCTATGGCAGCATCCTCTTCCTTGGTGAAGACAAGTGCAAAGTACTCATTTAGTATCTTAGCCATGCCTCCATGCGTAGGTCTCCTTTCTGGTCCCGAATCTGCCCCACCCCTCCTCGTACTATATATATGCCTATAAGATAACTTTTGGATTCCCTTCAATGTTAGCTGTCAATCTATTCTCTCACCCTCTCTTTGCCCCTCTTATTTCCTTTTTCACTTCTCCTCTGACCTTTCTATATGTAGCCTGGTTCTCAGATGTATTCTCAGACCTGACATCTGTCATACACGCTTTTTTTCTGCTTCATCATATTCTCTATCTCGTTCGTCATTCAGGGAGCTCTGACTTTCCCCCCAGTGGGAATGTACCTCGACCAAAACTGAACTATTTCCTCTTTAAAGGCAGTCCATTGTTCCATTACAGTTTTGCCTGACAATCTTTGATTCCAGTTTTCGGGCCCAATCCGTTCTCATCCAACTGAAATTGGCCTTCCTCCAGTTAAGCATTTTTACACTAGATTGCTCCCAGTCCTTATCCTTGGCTAAACTAAACATAAGGACATAAGAAATAGGAGCAGGAATTGGCCATACGGCCCCTCGAGCCTGCTCCGCCATTTAATAAGATCACAGCTGATCTGATCATGGACTCAGCTCCACTTCCCTGCCCACTCCCCATAACCCTTTACTCCCTATCGCTCAAAAATCTGTCTATCTCAAAATATATTCAATGACCCAGCCTCCACAGTTCTCTGGGAGAATTCCACAGATTTGCAACCCTCTGAGAGAAGAAATTTCTCCTCATCTCAGTTTTAAAAGGGCGGCCCCTTATTCTGCGACTATGGCCCCTAGTTTTAGTTTCCCCTATGAATGGAAATATCCTCTCTGCATCCACCTTGTCGAGCCCCCTCATTATCTTATATGTTTCAATAAGATCACTCTCATTCTTCTGAACTCCAATGTGTATAGGCCCAACCTACTCAACCTATCTTCAATAAGTCAACCCCCTCATCTCCGGAATCAACTGAGTGAACCTTCTCTGAACAGCCTCCAATGCAAGTACATCCTTCTTTAAATACAGAGACCAAAACTGTACACAGTACTCCAGGTGTGTCCTCACCAATACTCTGTACAGTTGTAGCAGGACTTCTCTGCTTTTATACTCCATCCCCCTTGCAATAAAGGCCAACATTCCATTTGCCTTCCTGATCACTTGCTGTACCTGCATACTAACTTTTTTTGTTTCACGCACATGGGCCCGAAATTGATGGACTCACCGCCCACTGCCGCCGGCATTGCTCTTTGGGTTCCGCCCAGTGCCACTTTCGATTTGGGCTGGATCGGGCGGGAGGGGAGAAACACCGGGAACCGCCTGCTGATGACAGCGTATGGCCGCGTGGCGTAAGTGGACTCCCGCCTGCCGAGATGCGATATTGATAGCGGCAGAACGGGAGTGGAACACTGGCTGGAGGCCGGTCTGTCCCTGATGGTAAGTATTCAGATCTTTAAAAAAAGATTGTATTTTTCACAGTGACTTACCTATATGGGGTCCCTTGAAGGTGTTCCGATGTTTGTTTTTTTTAATGCTTTTTCTTTGCCGATCTTTGACCCTTCGTGGGCCCGACTCCATCCTCGGCACTTGGGCGGCAAGTGCCTTTTCCTGCCGAGATTGGGAGCTCCCGCCGGCTGCCGCCCAGATTGGGAACATAAAACGCTCATGTGCCGCTCGCCGACCTTCGAGGGACCTTGTTGATGAAAACCCCGCCCAAAGTATCGTCAGGTACCTCGGTGGCCAATGGCGGTCCTTGGGGCGGGCAGAGGCCTTCATCAAATTCAGGCCCAAGGACCCCCAGGTCCCTCTGTACTGCAGCACTTTGCGATTTTTCTCCATTTAAATTATAATTTGCTTTTCTATTTTTTTCTGCCGAAGTGGATAACCTCACATTTTCCCACATTATACTCCATCTGCCTGATTTTTGCCCACTCACTTAGCCTGTCTATATCCCTTTGCAGATTTTTTGTGTCCTCCTCACAATTTGCTTTCCCACCTATCTTTGTATCATCAGCAAACTTGGCTACATTACACTCGGTCCCTTCATCCAAGTCATTAATATAGATTGTAAATAGTTGAGGACCCAGCACCGATTCCTACGGCACCCCACTAGTTACTGTTTGCCAACCGGAAAATGACCCATTTATCCCGACTCCCTGTTTTCTGTTCGTTAGCCAACCCTCTATCCATGCTAATATATTACCCCCAACCCCGTGAGCTCTTACCTTGTGCAGTAACCTTTTATTTGGCACCTTATCAAATCCAAATACAGCACATCCACTGGTTCCCCCTTATCCACCCAGCTCGTTACATCCTCAAAGAACTCCAGCAACTTTGTCAAACATGATTTCCCTTTCATAAAACCATGCTGACTCTGCATGACTGAATTATGCTTTTCCAAATGTCCTGCTACTGCTTCCTTAATAATGGACTCCAGCATTTTATCAATGACAGATATTAGGCTAACTGGTCTATAGTTTGAGTAGGAGTAGTCACAGTCGGAATCGCAGGATAGCTCAGACAAATATGTGGCTTGAGGAGTGGTGCAGAAGGGAGGGATTCAAATTCTTGGGACATTGGAACCGGTTCTGGGGGAGGTGAGACCAGTACAAACCGGACGGTCTGCACCTGGGCAGGACCGGAACCAATGTCCTAGGGGGAGTGTTTGCGAGTGCTGTTGGGGAGGAGTTAAACTAATATGGCAGAGGGATGGGAACCTATGCAGGGAGTCAGAGGGAAGTAGAATGGAGGCAGAAGCAAAAGATAGAAAGAAGAAAAGTAAAAGTGGACGGCAGAGAAACCCAAGGCAAAAATCAAAAAGGACCACATTACTGTAAAATTCTAAAGGGGCAAAATGTGTTAAAAAGACAAGCCTGAAGGCTCTGTGCCTCAGTGCGAGGAGTATTCGTAATAAGGTGGATGAATTAACTGCACAGGCAGCAATTAATGAATATGATATAATTGGCATCACGGAGACATGGCTCCAGGGTGACCAAGGCTGGGAACTCAACATCCAGGGGTATTCAACATTCAGGAAGGATAGACAGAAAGGAAAAGGAGGTGGGGTAGCGTTGCTGGTTAAAGAGGAAATCAACGCAATAGTAAGGAAGGACATTAGCTTGGATGATGTGGAATCTGTATGGGTAGAGCTGCGGAATACCAAGAGGCAGAAAACGCTAGCGGGAGTTGTGTACAGTCCACCAAACAGTAGTAGTGAGGTTGGGGACAGCATCAAACAAGAAATTAGGGATGCGTGCAATAAGGGAACAACAGCTATCATGGGCGACTTTAATCTACATATAGATTGGGCTAACCAAACTATATGTAACAATATGGTAGCAATATGGTGGAGGAGGATTTCCTGGAGTGTATGCGGGATGGTTTTCCAGACTATGTCGAGGGACCAACCAGAGGGCTGGCCATCCTAGACTGGGTGATGTGTAATGGGAAGGGACTAATTAGCAATCTTGTTGTGCGAGGCCCCTTGGGGAAGAGTGACCATAATATGGTAGAATTCTTTATTAAGATGGAGAGTGACACAGTTAATTCAGAGACTAGGGTCCTGAACTTGGGGAAAGGTAACTTCGATGGTATGAGATGTGACTTGGCTAGAATAGATTGACGAGTGATACTTAAAGGGTTGACAGTGGATAGGCAATGGCAAACATTTAAAGATCACATGGATGAACTTCAACAATTGTACATCCTTGTCTGGAGTAAAAATAAAACGGGGAAGGTGGCTCAACCGTGGCTAACAAGGAAAATTAAGGATAGTGTTAAATCCAAGAAAGAGGCATATAAATTGGCCAGAAAAAGCAGCAAACCTGAGGACTGGGAGAAATTTAGAATTCAGAGGAGGACAAAGGGTTTAATTAGGAGGGGGGAAATAGAATATGAGAGTAAGCTTGCTGGGAACATAAAAACTGACTGCAAAAGCTTCTATAGATATGTGAAGAGAAAAAGATTAGTGAAGACAAATGTAGGTCCCTTGCAGTCAGATTCAGGTGAATTAATAATGGAGAACAAAGAAATGGCAGACCAGTTGAACAAATACTTTGGTTCTGTCTTTGCGAAGGAAGACACAAATAACCTTCCGGAAATACTAGGGGATCGAGGGTCTAGTGAGAAGGAGGAATTGAAGGAAATCCTTATTAGGCGGGCAATTGTGTTAGAGAAATTGATGGGATTGAAGGCCGATAAATCCCGGGGCCTGATAGTCTGCATCCCAGAGTACTTAGGGAAGTGGCCCTAGAAATAGTGGATGCATTGGTGATCATTTTCCAACAGTCTATCGACTCTGAATCAGTTGCTATGGACTGGAGAGTAGCTAATGTAACACCACTTTTTAAGAAAGGAGGGAGAGAGAAAACGGGTAATTATAGACCGGTTAGCCTGACATCAGTAGTGGGGAAAATGTTGGAATCAATTATTAAGGATGAAATAGCAACGCATTTGGAAAGCAGTGACAGGATCGGTCCAAGTCAGCATGGATGTATGAAAGGGAAATCATGCTTGACAAATCTTCTAGAATTTTTTGAGGATGTAACTAGTAGAGTGGACAAGGGAGAACCAGTGGATGTGGTGTATTTGGACTTTCAAAAGGCTTTTGACAAGGACCCACACAAGAGATTGGTGTGCAAAATTAAAGCACATATTATTGGGGATAATGTACTGACGTGGATAGAGAACTGGTTGGCAGACAGGAAGCAGAGAGTCGGGATAAACAGGTTCTTTTCAGAATGGCAGGCAGTGACTAGTGGGGTGCCGCAGGGCTCAGTGCTGGGACCCCAGCTATTTACAATATACATTAATGATTTAGATGAAGGAATTGAGTGTAATATCTCCAAGTTTGCAGATGACACTAAGCTGGGTGGCAATGTGAGCTGTGAAAAGGACACTAAGTGGCTGCAGGGTGACTTGGACAGGTTAGGTGAGTGGTCAAATGCATGGCAGATGCCGTATAATGTGGATAAATGTGAGGTTATCCACTTTGATAGCAAAAACACGAAGGCAGAATATTATCTGAATGGCGGCAGATTAGGAAAAGGGAAGGTGCAACGAGACCTGGGTGTCATTGAAAGTTGGCATGCAGGTACAGCAGGCGGTGAAGAAGGCAAATGGTATGTTGGCCTTCATAGCTAGGGGATTTGAGTATAGGAGCAGGGAGGTCTTACTGCAGTTGTACAGGGCCTTAGTGAGGCCTCACCTGGAATATTGTGTTCAGTTTTGGTTTCCTAATCTGAGGAAGGACGTTCTTGCTATTGAGGGAGTGCAGCGAAGGTTCACCAGACTGATTCCCGGGATGGCAGGACTGACAAATGAGGAGAGACTGGATCGACTGGGCCTTTATTCACTGGAGTTTGGAAGAATGAGAGGGGATCTCATTGAAACGACGGGACTGGACAGGTTAGATGCAGGAAGAATGTTCCCGATGTTGGGGAAGTCCAGAACCAGGGGACACAGTCTAAGGATAAGGGGTAGGCCATTTAGGACTGAGATGAGGAGAAACTTCTTCACTCAGAGAGTTGTTAACCTGTGGAATTCCCTACTGCAGAGAGTTGTTGAGGCCAGTTCATTGGATATATTCAAGAGGGAGTTAGATATGGCCCTTACGGCTGAAGGGATCAAAGGATATGGAGAGAAAGCAGGAAAGGGGTACTGAGGTGAATCATCAGCCATGATCTTATTGAATGGTTGTGCAGGATCAAAGGGCCGAATGGCCTACTCCTGCTCCTATTTTCTATGTTTCTATGTTCCTGCTTTCTGTCTGCCTCCTTTTTTAAATAGGGGCGTTACATTTGCGGTTTTCCAATCCACTGGGACCTCCCCAGAATTCAGAGAACTTTGGTAGATTACAACCAATGCATCCATTATCTCTGCAGCCACTTCTTTTAAGACCCTAGGATGCAAGCCATCAGGTCCAGGCTGCTTGTCCACCTTTAGTCTAATTTAGTCCCATCCTCTGTCGTCGAACTACAGTACACGAACGACGCTTGCGTCTGCGCATATTCAGAGGCTGAACTCCAAGTCATAGTCAACATCTTCACTGACGCGTACGAAAGTATGGGCCTTACACTAAACATCAGGAAGACAAAGGTCCTCCACCAACCTGTCCTCGCCGCACAGCACTACCCCCCAATCATCAAGATCCACGGCGCAGCCCCGGACAATGTGGACCACTTCCCATACCTCGGGAACTTCTTATCAACAAGGGCAGACATTGACGATGAGATTCAGCGCCGCCTCCAATGCGCCAGTGCAGCCTTCGGCCACCTGAGGAAAAGAGTGTTTGAAGATCAGGTCCTCAAATCTGGCAGCAAGCTCATGGTCTACAGGACTGTAGTGATACCCGCTGTTATGTCTGTAATGTACTTATGAATGACTCCACGAGGCAATGTGTTGTACTCAAACTGTAGTGACCTTAGTCCTTTATTCCTAACTCCAGAGTGAGGCACAAGCATGGTGGGCAGCCTTTTATACTGGGCCCTGCATACCTATACAGGTGACCCTCAGGTCTCCCACCACAGTGCCCTCCGGTGGACAGCCTCTGCCACAGGGGCTGGAAACCCTGGTCTCCACCAGTTGCACCCTCTAGTGGTGCCAGCATAGTATTTACACAGTGTAAACCTTATTGATAGTACATCAGGTAACAAGTCTCCATCTTATGCAACTATACAGTGACTACACAGAGAGTGTATCTATAGTCTGCGTATATAACACGCGCCCTCATGTGTGGCTCAAAGGCATAGACGATGTACAGTAGACAGCTCAAATCGTTGGTAAAATACCATCAACGATGTCTCTGTAAGATCCTGTAAATCCCTTGGGAGGACAGACGCACCAATGTTAGTGTCCTCGACCAGGCCAACATCCCCAGCATTGAAGCACTGACCACACTCAACCAGCTCCGCTGGGCAGGCTACATTGTTCGCATGCCTGACACGAGACTCCCAAAGCAAGTGCTCTACTCGGAACTCCTTCACGGCAAACGAGCCCAAGGTAGGCAGAGGAAACGTTTCAAGGACACCCTCAAAGCCTCCTTGATAAAATGCAACATCCCCACCGATACCTGGGAGTCCCTGGCCAAAAACCGTCCTAATTGGAGGAAGTGCATCCGGGAGGGCGCTGAGCACCTCAAGTCTCGTCGCCGAGAGCATGCAGAAACCAAGCGCAGGCATAGAAACATAGAAAATAGGTGCAGGAGCCTGCACCACCATTCAATAAGATCATGGCTGATCATTCCCTCAGTACCCCTTTCCTGCTTTCTCTCCATACCCCTTGATCCCATTAGCCGTAAGGGCCACATCTAACTCCCTTTTGAATATATCTAATGAACTGGCCTCAACAACTTTCTGTGGTAGAAAATTCCACAGGTTAACAACTCTCTGAGTGAAGAAGTTTCTCCTCATCTCGATCCTAAATGGCTTACACCTTATCCTTAGACTGTGACCCCTGGTTCTGGACTTCCCCAACATCGGGAACATTCTTCCTGCATCTAACCTGTTCAATCCCGTCAGAATTTTATATGTTTCTATGAGATCCCCTCTCATTCTTCTAAATTCCAGTGAATATAAGCCCAGTTGATCCAGTCTTTCTTCATATGTCAGTCCTGCCATCCCGGGAATCAGTCTGGCGAACCTTCGCTGCACTCCCTCAAAAGCAAGAATGTCCTTCCTCAAGTTAGGAGACCAAAGCTGTACAGGCAGCGGAAGGAGCGTGCGGCAAACCAGTCTCACCCACCCACCTCACTGACTGTCTGTCCCACCTGTGACAGAGATTGTGGTTCTCGTATTGGATTGTTCAGTCACCTAAGAACTCATTTTTCGAGTGAATCCAAGTCTTCCTCGATTCCGAGGGACTGCCTATGATAAAGATTTATCAAGTACTACTTCATTAGTGATAGTGATTGTATTAAGTTCCTCCCTTCCTATAGCCCCTTGATTATCCACTATTGAGATGTTTTTAGTGTCTCCTACTGTGAAGACCGATACAAAATATTTGTTCAACGTCTCTGCCATTTCCCTGTTCCCCATTAATTGCCCAGTCTCATCTTCGAAGGGACCAATATTTACTTTAGCCACTGTTTTCCTTTTTATGTACCTGTAGAAACTCTTACTATCTGTTTTTATATTTCGTGCTAGTTTACTTTCATAATCTATCTTCCCTCTCTATCATTTTTTTAGTCGTTCTTTGCTGGCTTTTACAAGTTTCCCAATCCTCCGGCCTCCCACTAGTCTTGACCACATTGTATGCCCTTGTTTTCAATTTGATACTGTCCCTTATTTCCTTAGTTAGCCACGGATGGTTTATCCCTTCTCTTACAGTCTTTCCTTCTCATTGGGATATATTTTTGTTGAGAGTTATGGAATATCTCCTTCAATGTCAGCCCCTGCTCATCAACCGTCCCATTCCATCCTTTAATCTATTTTCCCAGTCCACTTTAGCCAACTCTGCCCTCATACCTTTGTAGTCTCCTTTATTTAAGCTTAGGACACTGTTTTGAGAACCAACTTTCTAACCCTCCAACTGAATTTGAAATTCAACCATGCTATGATCACTCTTTCCTAGAGGCTCCTTTACTACAAGATCATTTATTAATCCTGTCAAATTACATAGTACTAGATCTAAGATAGCCTGCTCCCTGGTTGGTTCCGCAACATTCTGTTCAAGGAAACTATCCCGGATACACTCTATGAACTCTGCCTCATGGCTACCCTGCCCAATTTGCTTTGTCCAATCAATATGAAGGTTAAAGTCGCCCATGATTATTGCCTTATAAACCTTATGATGCTGATCACTGTTCCCTAAATGTTCCCTGACTGACACTTGCTCCACTTGACCCAACTCATTCACCAGACCAGATCCAGCAATGCCTCCTTCCTCGTGGGGCTGGAAACGTACTGACTAAGAAAGTTCTCCTGAACACACTTCAGAAATTCTTCCCCCTCTCTGTCCTTTACACTATTACCAACCCAGGCTATATTAGAATAATTGAAGTCCCCCATTAGCACTGCTCTATAGTTCTTGCACCTCTCTGTAATTTCTCTGCAAATTTGCTCCTCTATATCCCTCCCACTATCTGGTGGTCTATCGAATATTTCTTCTTCTTAGGCAGACCATCGGAGTCGAGGATGACTTGCTTTCACACTAATGAGTTCTCAGGTGACTGAAGAGTCCAAAGCGGGACCTACAGTCTCTGTCACGGGTGGGGCAGACGGTGGTTGAAGGGACGGGTGGGTGGGGGGCTTGGGTTGCCGTGCGTTCCTTCCGCTGTTTGCGCTTGGCTTCCGTGTGCTCCCGGCGAAGGGACTCGAGGTGCTCAGCTCCTTCTCGGATGCTTTCCCTCCACTTTGTGCGGTCTTGGGCCAGGGTCCCCCAGGTGTCGGTGGGGATATTAAACTTTTTCAAGGGGGCTTTGAGGGTGTCCTTGAAACGTTTCCTCTGCCCACCTGGGGCTCGCTTGCCGTGTCGAAGCTCGAGTAGAGCGCTTGTTTTGGGAGTCTCGTGTCGGGCATGCGGACAATGTGGCCCGTCCAACGGAGCTGGTCAAGTGTGGTCAGTACTTCGATGCTGGGGATATTGGCCTGAGCAAGAACACTGACGTTGGTGCGCCTATCCTGCCAATGGATTTGCAGGATCTTGCGGAGGCAGCGTTGGTGGTACTTCTCCAGTGCTTTGAGGTGCCTGCTGTACATAGTCCATGTCTCTGAAGCATATAGGAGGGCGGGAATCAGTACTGTTCTTGCTGAAGATCTGCGCCAATAGTGTTTCTCCGCCATGTTTTAGTGCTTCGGTGAGGATTCCATCTGCTCCTGATGCTTTGTTATTCTTCAGCTGACGGATGGCCTTTTCAATCTCGTGCCGGGCTGGGGTTGTGCTGAGATGGTGGCGGGTGGCATACTGTGGGATGGAGTCGAGGACACTCGCGTCGAAGACAGAGTCTCGGTTAAGGAGATCTTCGAAGTGCTCCTTCCAGCGGGCATTGACTGCCTCTCGGTCCTTGCTGAACACTTCTCCATTCTTGGCCCGCAGTGGGGTAGGGCCTTGGGTGCTTGGGCCGTAGGTGGTCTTGACTGCGCTAAAGAATCCTCGCATGTCGTGGTTGTCGGCCAGCTGCTGGATCTCCACCCACCATCTGTTCTTTAGATCACGAGTTTAATGTTGGACCTCGGCCTTCAGACATCTATAGAGTTGTTTTCTTGCTCTTGAGATGTGTTGCTGTTTCTAGTTTGCGGCTTATTAGCTCCTGGATCTCCTGGTCGTTCTCATTGAATCAAACTTGATGTTTCCTGGTCAAGTGATCGAGCATCTCTTCGCAGATGCTAATTATGGCGGCCTGAGGGCAGACCAGGTGCTGTGGACACTGCGTCTCTGGCTCACTGGGAGTCGTCAGGTAGGTAGTGAGGCGCTGGCTGAACAGGGCTTTCTTAGCAGGGTCTTTGAGTGCTCCAGCGTTGATTTTCCTGTGGCATTGTTTCTGTTGCCATCACTGTTTTGGGGCTATGTTATTTGGTGGTCTATAGGATACACTTCTGGAACCTCGATTATTTCTTGGGGCTGAAATTCACTGTCCCAGGAAGGACCATTACCGTGGGTCTTCGGCGGCCAATCAGCAAAATCAATTGGCCGATACATTCTGCTCCATTGGCACCTGCCCCCCCCCCAACCCCCCCCGGCGCATATTCAGCGCAGGAGGGTTTCAGCAGTGAGTACTTCCGCCGGAATCGGCTGACTGAAGCCGCGGTAACGGGCTAGCGGCCGTGGTGACATCATCAGGGAGCGCACCGTTGCTACGCGGCCACGCCACCCATATTGGGCTTTATAAAGGAAGGGGTCTGTTGGACAGTGCCCCCGCCAGCTTTTTGGGTCGGTGAACTTTGCCGCGATACGCGACACTGCTGGGGGAGGACAAAGAAGGACTCCCGCGACCTGGGGAAGAGTACAACGGAGGACTCCCGTGAACCGGGGGTATTTTTGCTGATAACTTTTGCTCTTTGTTTTTTGTTCCTGTTGAACCTGCTGAGTGCTATTTAGAATTTCTGGGAGAGTTTTCAGGACTTTGAGCTCTGACTCATTAGTGGAGGCCTGTAGGCGTCATTCTGTGCTCCAGAGGTGTGCATGTCAGGGTGCAGCCCAAACACACAATGGGATCAGTGTTTGCAGGGGAACGCCTTTTACACCTTGTAAGGCGCAGGGCAGCAATGTGTAGAGAGGCAGCGGGCAAGGGAGGCAGCAGCCATGGCTGGCCAACATCCACACGGGCCTGCAGATGTGCGCAGACCTCCACGTAGTGGGGGCTGTCTGGGAGGGAGATAGTGTCAGGAGGAGAGGCAGCACGCTGACAACAGCCTGCAGAGGAGAGTGATCATGAGGAGTACCAGGGAGATGGCCATCATCCAGCTGCCATGGGAGGTGGCCAACACAGAGCTGGGGGAAGGAGGCCCTACCCTCAACAGGTCTACACACGTCAGTTCTCGTTCCTGGAGCTCAGTGATGAGCTATGGCTGTGAAGGCTGAGATTCAGAGAGGAGGTACTGAGGGAGCTCTGCAATATGTTGCAGGAAGATCTTGAGCCTCACACCAGGCTCAGGACCGCCCTGACAGTTGACACCAAGGTCACCATCGCTTTGAACTTTTATGCGATGGGGCCTTTCCAGTCTGCCACTGCAGACATTGGCAACATCTCTCAATTCTCTGCACACCGCTCCATCCGGCAGGGAACCGATGCACTGTACAGGAGAAAAGTGGACTACATCTCATTCCTGATGACCAGGGACAAGCAGGTGGAGCGGCAGGCTGGACCTGCCTGAATTACAGGGGTCCCGGGGTGCAGGGTGCGATCGACTGCACACATGTTGGGCTGAGGGTCCCACAACACCACCCCGAGATCTTTGTCAACCACAAAGGGATCCAGTCACTCAATGTGCAGCTCGTGTGTGACCACCAGCGTCGGATCCTGGCAGTCGATGCGAGGCACCCAGGCAGCAGCCGTGATTCCTTCATTCTGCGCCAGACCGGTGTGCCCGCCCTCTTCACCGGCCCAAATCAGGATTGCGGTTGGCTGCTTGGCAACAAGGGGTAGCCCCTGTCCACTTGGCTGCTCACTCCACTGCGGAACCCCAGGATAGCGCCCGAGCATGCATACAACGACACTCATTGTGGCACCAGGTGCATCATCGAACACTGCATGGGGATCCTCAAGCAGAGGTTCCGTTGCCTGGACCGCTCTGGTGGCGCCTCGCAGTACTCTCCTCAATGGGTCTCCATATTCGAGGTAGTCTGCTGCATGCTGCACAACCTGGCCCTCATGAGGGGACAGCCACTGGAGGTACAGCCTCCAGCTGGGCCACCTGAGGAGGAGGCACAGGAGGAGGAGGAGGATCCCTGTTGCCACCCAGCCAGGAGGCGTCCTCCCCATCACAACCCTGCAAGGGAGGTCTGACAGCTGCTCGATGTACATAATCCCATCCACACGTGACTCTTCAGCTCCCACTTTCCATGGCCATCCCAATGAGTGCCTTCACTCACAATTGCCCACTCCCAAATACAACACCTGGCCAGATATATGTGCCAAAATTAAAGATTTATCAAATGATCAAAGTCAGTGCAAAATCACAACAAAAACAAAAAGACTACCATCAACTACCACAAATAATCATTTTTTACCCCTGTGCATTTATTTATAACACCTCTCACGTGTGCTTCTCCCAGCCCTACACCTTGTGGCTGCATCATGGATCTGGGAAGGCTGCTGTGGTTGTTGTGTGGGACCTACAGATGTCCTTGTCGGATGCCCTCGAACACCTTTGGGCCTGGAAGGGCCGGATGCAGACTGGCCAGCACCCTCCTGGGAGGGTCAGTCTGGTTATGTATGAACACTGTGAGCTCAAAGTAAAATGTGACCTTAGTCTTTTATTGCAGGTCTCCAGCGTGTCTCTCCAACCTGTGAGGCCTCCTTAAATACCTATGCTCCCAAGGGATTATGGGATCCCTTGGGACTCCAGGGGATGAGCCCTCTGGTGGCTGTACAGAGTAAATACAAGTTTACATATATAATACTCCCCCCTCAAAGTCAATAGTGTAACTATTTACAATGTCAGTTGATCTGGGGCCTGGTTGATCATCTCGGTGTGAAAGCTGGTGTTGTTGAATCATTTGTTGGGCCCTCGCTGGACTGCTGTGGATGATGGGTTCTGATTCATGGTCAACCGTGATGTGTATGTTGGGGGATCAAAAATGGTAGGGTCCAAGGTGGGTTGCTCAGGCTAGTCCATAAATCTGAGTTTGATTTGGTCCAAATGTTTCCGGTGAATTAATCCATTAGAAAGTTTGACCCGAAACACTCTGCTCCCCTCTTTGGCCACGACAGTGCTGGGAAGCCACTTGGGACCTTGTCCCTAACTCAATACAAATACAGGATCATTGATTTCAATCTCACGTGACATATTTGCGCTATCATGGTCTGCACTTTGTTGAAGCCGCCTACTCTCTACCTGTTCATGTAGACCAGGGTGAACTAACGAGAGCCTTGTCTTAAGTGCTCTTTTCATGAGCAGTTCAGCAGGTGGGATTCCAGTGAGCGAGTGGGGTCTCGTGTGGTAGCTAAGCAGGACTCGGGATAGGCGAGTCTGCAGTGAGCCTTCGGTTACCCTCTTCAAGCCTTGATTGATGGTTTGCACTGCTCTCTCTGCCTGACCAGTGGACGCTGGTTTAAACAGGGTAGATGTGACATGTTTGATCCCATTACGGGTCATGAATTCTTTGAACGCAGCACTGATAAAACATGGCCCGTTGTCACTCACAAGCTGTGAGTGGCAAACATGGCCCGCAGTCTTTCAGTAGTGGCAGCGGACATGCTTGCCGACATTATCTCACATTCAATCCACTTTGAATACGCGTCGACAACAACGAGGAACATTTTACCCAAGAACGGGCCTGCATAGTCGACGTGTACCCTAGACCATGGTTTGGAGGGCCAAGACCATAAACTTAGCGGTGCCTCCCTGGGTACATTGCTTAACTGCGAGCATGTATTACATCTGTGAATGCAGGACTCTAAGTCCGCATCAAAACCGGGCCACCACACGTGGGATCTGGCTATCGCTTTCATCATTACGATGCCTGGGTGGGTACTGTGGAGGTCATTGATGAAGGTGTCACTGCCCTTCTTGGGGAACACTATTCGATTGCCCCACAGAAGGCAGTCTGCCTGTATAGACATTTCATCTTTGTGCCGCTGGAACGGCTTTATCTCTTCCTGCATTTCCACTGGGACACTGGACCAGCTCCCGTGAAGCACACAGCTTTTGACTAGAGATAATAAGGGGTCCTGGCTTGTCCAGGTTTTGATCTGCCGGGCAGTGATGGGTAATTGCTCACTCTCAAATGCTTCCATAACCATGGCTAGATCTGCGGGCTGCGCCATTTTCACCCCCGTGGTGGGCAATGGAAGCCTACTGAGAGCATCGGCGCAGTTTTCTGTGCCTGGCCTGTGGCGGATGGCGTAGTTGTGTGCGGACAATGTGAGCGCCCATCTCTGGAGGCGGGCCGATGTGTTGGTATTCATCTCTTTACTCTCGGAAAGCAGGGATATAAATGGCTTAAGGTCAGTTTCCAATTCGAATTTTAGCCCAAACAGGTATTGATGCATTTTCTTTACCCCATAGACACACACTAACGCTTCTTTCTCAATCATGCTGTAGGCTCTCTCAGCCTTAGATGGACTCCTGGTTGCATAAGCAACCGATTGCAGTTTCCCGAAATCATAAGCTTGTTGCAATACACACCCAACGCCATATGACGACGCATCACATGCTAGTACCAAACACTTACATGGATCATACAACACAAGCAATTTGTTTGAGCATAACAATTTTCTCGCTTTTACAAAGGCATTTTGTTGGCTTTTGCCCCAAACCCATTCGTCCCTTTTTGTAGTAAGAAATGCAGTTGTTCTAAGACCCGGTAAGAAGTTACTAAAGTAGTTCAGGAGTCCGAGAAACGACCGCAGCTCCATCACGTTCTGTGGCTTCGGTGCGTTCTCGATTGCCTCCGTCTTCGCGTTGGTGAGCCTGGTGTTGTCCGCTGCAATCCTCCTCCCAAGAATTGCACTTCAGGCGCCAGGAAAACGTGCTTCAAGCGTTTAACCTGAGCCCCATGCGGTTGAGTCGACTAAGATCCTCCTCCAAGTGCTGCAGATGCTCGACTGTGTTCTGACCTGTGACCAAGATGTTGTCCTTGTTGTGTATCTGTAAAGCATGCACTCCCATGTTCCACCACCAGGGAGTGCATCCCCTGAAGTCCTAAGGGATCCCAGCATCCCTTGGGAGCACTGTATATAAGCCGGTCCCTATGCCTGTTCCTCACTCTGGAGTATCTTAATAAAGACTGAGGTCACTGTTGCTTTAACCTCCCTGTGTGCAGTCTCATCTGTGTTCGGAACACAATAGTCCTGGAAAACCATGGTGTGCGGGACCGACTTCAGTAGGCTTTCCACGTTTTTCTGAAATATCGCCGCTGCTGATCGGATTCCAAATGGGCATCTGTTATAAACAAAAAGACTTTGTGCGTGTTGATGCAGGTGAGGGCCTTCGATGATTCCTCCAGTTCCTGAATCATGTAGGCTGAAGTCAGATCCAGCTTTGTGAACGTCTTTCCTCCCGCCAGTGTTGCAAAGAGGTCGTCGGCCTTTAGTAGTGGGTATTGGTTCTGCAGGGAGAAACGATTGATAGTTACTTTGTAATCGCCACAGATTCTGACGGTGCCGTCTCCCTTGAGGACTGGGACGATAGGACTGGCCTACTCGCTGAACTCGATCGGTGAAATGTTGCCCTCTCTTTGCAGCCAGTCTAGCTCGATCTCTACCCTTTCTCTCATCATGTACAGTACTGCTCTCACCTTGTGATGGATGAGTCGCGCTCCCGGAATTAGCTGGATCTGCACTTTTGCTCCTTGGAACTTCCCGATGCCTGGTTTGAACAGCGAAGGAAATTTGTTTAAGACCTGGGCACACGAAGTGTCGTCAGCGGGCGATAGCGCTCGGACGTCGTCCCAGTTCCAGCGTATCTTTCCCAGCCAGCTCCTGCCGAGCAGCGTGGGACCATCACCCGGTACCACCCAGAGTGGTCGCTTGTGCCACGCTCCATTGTAGGAGAACTTTACGGTAGCACTGCCAATTACAGGAATCAGTTCTTTTGTGTAAGTTGTTAGTTTTGTGCGAATTGGAGTTAAGACTGGCCTTGAGGTCTTGTTGTACCACAATCTTTTGAAAGTCTTTTTGCCTATAATGGACTGGCTTGCGCCCGTGTCCAGCTCCATTGACACCGGGAGTCCATTTAGTTCAACATTCAGCATTATCGGGGGACAATTCGTGGTGAATGTGTGCACCCCATATACCTCTGCCTCCTCGGTCTGAGGCTCTGGTTCGTCGTGATCCTCCGTGGATCTATCCTCCTCTGCAACATGGTGGTTTGCAGGTTTAACAGGATTTGCAGCTCGCCTGCACACTCGTTGGAGGTGTCCCATTGTTCCACAGCCCTTGCAAACGTACTCTTCGAATTGGCATGAATAGAAACAATGATCACTCCAACAGTGCCAACAAGGTGTTAATGGCCTTGCATTCATCACCCTTGATGGTGGACCCTGACACATCTGTGGACGTGTAGCTGCAGGTATGTGTGACCTGCCCTGTACGTTACGATTCAAAAACATCATTTTGTTCACAGTACTTGTAGCAGCACTCGTGTGCTGAGAGATTTGCTTCGTATTGTCACTGGTGGCAATGAATTCCTGGGCTATCGCTATGGCCTTCCTCAAGGTTGGGTTCTTGACAGTCAAAGGTTTGCGAAGTATGGTTTCATGGCCAATGCCAAGTACGAAAAAGTCTCTGAGCATGTGCTCCAAATGTCCTTCAAATTCGCAATGTCCTGCAACGTGTCTTGGCTCAGTGACATAACTCGCCACTTCCTGGTCTTCAGATCTTTTGTAGGTGTAGAACCGGTATCTCGCCATCAGAACGCTTTCCTTTGGATTCAAATGCGCTCGGACCAGTGTGCACAAATCATCGTACGATTTCTCCGTGGGTTTCGCTGGAGTGAGCAGATTCTTCATGAGGCCATACGTTGGTGCCCCACAGATGGTGAGGAGGATCGCTCTACGTTTGGCAGCGCTCTCTTCCCCATCTAGCTCGTTGGCCACGAAGTATTGGTCGAGTCGCTCCACAAAAGTTTCCCAATCATCTCCCTCCGATAATTTCTCCAGGATGCCCACTGTTCCCTGCATCTTTGGGTTCGCTATCTGCATCTCGTCGCCAGTTGTAGTGCATGGAGAAAGAGTCAGACTGAACACTGTGAGCTCAAAGTAGACAGTGACCTTAGTCTTCTATTGCATGTCTCCAGAGTGCCTCTCCAACCTGTGAGGCCTCCTTAAATACCTGTGCTCCCAAGGGATTATGGGATCCCTTGGAGCTCCAGGGGATGAGTCCTCTGGTGGCTGTACAGAGTAAATACAAGTTTACATATATAACAAGCCTGGCTTGGCTCGGGTGAGGCCATGTGTGGAGGCACTGACGGAGTGGCAGGTCTGGGGCCAGGAATGCTGTGAGCCGGAGAGAGCACATTATCAGGATCCTGGTCCCAGGAGCTTGAGTCACTCCCCGGGGGCAGCACACTACCACCAGCACCAATCTGAGAGAGGTCAGGTCGGTGCTGAGGCACCACACTGGAAGGTCCCCCGTGGACCCAGCCACAAACGTAACACTGAGGTGTCGCGTGGCGTCGAGCCGAGACTGCATGAGAGCAGCCAGAGTCTCAAAGCCAGCAGACAAGGCAGCAGTTTAACACTCCATTGCAGCAGTAAGACGCTCCATGGCCTGTTGCCCAGAGTGCATAAGAGCATTCTGAGCTTCCAGGGCCATGGCCACCCTCTCCAATCCAGCACCGATACACTTGTTCCCTTGCGCCTGTGCTGAAATGGCAGCTGCCGCATCACCTGCAGGATCCACACGGTCTCTCTGGGGATCCATCATCGCCTGCACACTGGCAATGATGATCCCCGTGATGTGCACAGAGCTGTCCACAATGCAGGAGGTGAACTCCTCCACGCTCCTCACCACTTCCCACAGCCTCTCCCGCACCCTTGCCAGTGCCCCCAACATCTGGGAATGCCTGGCCTCCACACTTCTCTCCTAAGCCGCAACATCGATGGGCTCACCGGAGTCCTCGTCGGCAGAACTCCGGTGCAGACTCGACCCCCGGAGAGATGGCACCTGAGGTTGCCTAGCCCAGTCACCATGGTGCAGCCCACTAATCCCCGGTGCAACACCCAGTGCAGACCCCTGTACCACCTCACCGATATCACACCGCGCACTCTCAGTCTCTGAGCTGGCGCGTGTGAGTGGAAGCAGTGACACATTGGTGCCAGCAGTGACCTCCTCTTCCTCTTCCTCCCCAAACGATGGAGTGCTGTGGACCCTCACAGCAGGACTTGAACCCTCAATGTCCTCACTGCTGAGACCTGAGATTTCAGGGCTGAAGGCGAGAAGGCTGCGATGCAGGCCTCCAGCTGATCTGCACGATCGCTCCTCGCTCCCCACTGTGCTGGGTGAGCTGCCTCTCGGTCTCTCACCTGCAGCATCAATGGGAGAAGAGCTGCTGTGAGTGGGGGGGTGGGGGTGAAGGCATGGGGGATGTAACTAGCAGACTTCCAAGAAGGAAAGACACAGTTGGTGCTGGCGCATTGAAGGAGAGAGCGTATTAAAGGAGGGCCTTCACTTACCCACATCGGCGTCAGCACGACCCTGGCCCACAGGGAAGGCACCATGTCCACCAACCAGGGCCTCAGCCCTCTCCTCCAGAGGTGTGAGGACCTGCATGTCTGCCTCGCCACCACTGGTCCTCCTTTGCTCAGCTCTATTGTGAGCCCGTTTGGCCTACAAAAGAAAGCATGGTTGGTGAGCACCCCAAATGTTTGTCACCATCCTCCGCCTGCTCCACGACGACATGCAGGCCGTGATCCTGACCAATGGATCCACTACAGACCCAATCCACGTCCGGACCGGGGTCAAGCAGGGCTGTGTCATCGCACCAACCCTCTTCTCGATCTTCCTCGCTGCCATGCTCCATCTCACACTCAACACGCTCCCCGCTGGAGTGGAACTAAATTTATCACAATAGGCAGTCCCTTGGAATCGAGGAAGATTTGCTTCCACTCCCAAAGTGAGTTCTCTGGTGGCTGAACAGTCTAATTCGAGAGCCACAGACCCTGTTACAGGTGGGACAGATATTCGTCGAGGGAAGGGGTGGGTGGGACTGGTTTGCCGCGCGCTCCTTCCGCTGTCTGCGCCTGGCCTCTTCATGCTCTTTACGTTGAGACTCGAAGAGCTCCCGGATGCACTTTCTCCACCTCGGGCGGTCTTCGGCCAGGGTCTCCCAGGTGTCAGTGGTGATATCGCACTTTACCAGGGAGGCTTTGAGGGTGTCCTTATAACGTTTCCGCTGTCCTCCTTTGGCTCATTTACCACGAAGGAGCTCCACATAAAGCATTTGTTTAGGGAGTCTCGTATCTGGCATGTGGACTATGTGGCCTGCCCAGCGAAGCTGATCGAGTGCGGTCAGTGCTTCAATACTGGGGATGTTGGCCTGGTCGAGGACACTGATGTTGGTGCGCGTGTCCTCCCAGGGGATCTTCAGGATCTTGCGGAGACATCGTTGGGGACTTGAGATGCCTTCTATACATGATCCATGCCTCAGATCCATACAGGAGGGCGGGTATTACTACAGCCCTGTAGACCTTGGTGATAGATTTGAGGGCCTGGTCTTCAAACACTCTTTTCCTCAGGCGGCCGAAGGCTGCACTGGCGCACTGGAGGCGATTGTTGAATCTCTGCATCAATGTCTGCCTTTGTTGATAAGAGGCTCCCGAGATATGGGAAATGGTCCACGTTGTCCAGGGCCGCGCCGTGGATCTTGATGATTGTGGGACAGTGCTGTGCGACGGGGACAGGCTGGTGGAGGACCTTTGTCTTATGGATGTTAAGCGTAAGGCCCATGCTTTCATACGCCTCGGTGAATACATTGACCATATCCTGGAAGTTCAGCCTCAGAATGTGCACAGACACAGGCATCGTCCGTGTACTGTAGCTCAACGACAGAGGTTGGGGTGATCTTGGACCTGGCCTGGAGGCGGCGTAGGTTAAACAGTATCCCACTGGTTCTGTAGTTTAGTTCCACTCCAGCGGGGAGCTTGTTGATTGTGAGGTGGAGCATGGCGGCGAGGAAGATTGAGAAGAGGGTTGGAGCGATGACACAGCCCTGTTTGACCCCGGTCCGGACTTGAATTGCTGCCCTAAACAACACCGTGCGGGCAGGGAAAGGCCAGTTGAAGGAACATGGTGGAGGTTATACCCTTTTCTGGAAAGGAAAACCAGAGGCAGAACGCCGCCTTCATGGAGTTGGCTTTGCCGTCAAGAATGAGCTGGTCGACCGCCTCAAAGATTCCCCCTGTGGGGTTAACGAACGCCTCATGACTCTCCGTCTCACCCTATCCCAGAACCAATGCGCCACAGACATCAGTGCGTACGCCCCTACACTCGATGCAACGGATGAGACCAAGGAGGGTTTTTATTCCAACCTTGTCCCGCGTCCCCACAGATGACTTTAATGCCAGGGTCGGCAAAGACACAGCCCTCTGGGGAGGTGTGATTGGCAGAGAGGGGGTAGGGAAAGCCAACTCCAGCGGTACCCTACTCCTGACAAAACGTCTAGAACATGAACTCCTCATCACCAACACCCCGTTCCGCCAGAGGGACAAATACAAGGCATCGTGGCAACACCCTCGCTCCAAACACTGGCACCTGCTCGACTATGTCATCGTCTGAGCCAGGGATCGCAAGGATGAGCGCATCACCCGCGCCATGACAGGAGCGGACGACTGCTGGACGGACCACCGTCTAACTAAACTACAGAACCCGGGGGAACCTGTTCAACCTTCGTCGTCTCCAGGCCAGATCCAAGACCGTCCCAACCTCTGTCGTCGAGCTACAGTACGCGGACGACGCTTGTGTTTGCACACATTCAGAGATTGAACTCCGAGTCATAGTCAACATCTTCACTGAGGCGTACGAAAGCATGGGCCTTACGCTAAACATCTGTAAGACAAAGGTTCTCCACCCCGCTACACAGCACTGCCCCTAGTCATCAAGATCCATGGCACGGCCCGTGACAACGTGGACCACTTTCCATACCTCGGGAGGCTATTATCAGCAAAGGCAGACATCGATGATGAGGTCCAACACAGCCTCCAGTGCGCCAATGCAGCCGTCGGCTGCCTGAGGAAGAGAGTGTTCGAACATCAGGCCCTCAAATCTGGCACCAAGCTCATGGTCTACAGGGCTGTAGTGATACCCGCCCTCCTGTATGGCTCAGAGATGTGGACCATATACAGTAGACACCTCAAATCGCTGGAGAAATACCACCAACGATATCGCCGCAAGATCCTGCAAATCCCCTGGGAGGACAGACACATCAATGTTAGCGTCCTTGACCAGGCCAACATCCCCAGCACCGAAGCACTGACCACACTCAACTAGCACCACTGGGCGGGCCACATTGTTCGCATGCTTGACACAAGACTCCCAAAGCAAGTGCTCTACTAGGAACTCCTACACGGCAAGTGAGCCCCAGGTGGGCAGAAGAAACATTTCAAGGACACCCTCAAAGCCTCCTTGTTTACTATGCTTTGTGGGTTCACACACATACACTGTAAATGTTATGTATGAATGAAGAGTCTGACTGGATACTGTGAGCTCAAAGTAAAGTGTGACCGTAGTCTTTTATTGCAGGTCTCCAGAGTGCCTCTACAGTCTGTGAGGCCTCCTTAAGTACCTGTGCTCCCAAGGGATTGTGGGATCCCTTAGGACTCCAGGGGATGAGCCCACTGGTGGTTAAACAAGGTATTTACAGGTTTACATATACAACAGCATTCCCCCTCCCCACCCCCCCCAAAGTCAACAGAGTAACTATTTACAATGTGAGTCGATCTGGGGCCTTCCTTTCCCTGGTTGATCGTCTCGGTGCAAATGCTGGTTTTGGTGAATGGATTGTTGGGCCCTCGCTGGGCTGCTGTGCAGCTGGCCTTGCTGGGCTGCCTGGTGTGTTGGGCCCTGCTGGGCTGCTGTGGATGATGGGTTCTGCTTCGTGGCCAACCGTGGTGCCGCTTGCCACTGGTGTGTATGTTGGGGGATCAAAGAAGGTAGGGTCCAAAGTGGGTTGCTCAGGATAGTCCGTGAATCTGAGTTTGATTTGGTCCAAGTGACGTCACAGCCAAGCTGGTAAGTGGTTGGCTGATTGGCTGGTGAGTATATCTCTTTGATTTTGTGTTCTAATAGACAAGAGGATAAATTACTAAATAGCTGTTTAGTGTGTGTAGTGGGAGTCAGTGTTTTTGCTGGGTAATTTAAGGGTAACTAGTGGGATGGCAGGGCAGCTCGTTCAAACGGAATGCAACACCTGTGCCATGTGGGAATTCCTGGATGCTTCCCGCAACGGCGATGACCACATGTGCAAGAAGTGTCTCCAGCTCCTCCAACTCGAGCGCCGAGTCTCGGAGCTTGAGTGAGGACTGGAGGCACTGAGGAATGTCCGAGAGAACGAGAGGTACGTGGATAGCTCGTTTCAGGCGTTGGTCACCCCACAGATTAAAAGGGTACAGGAGGATAGGGAATGGGTGACCGTCGCACACAGAGTATGGCGAGGCAGATAGTGCAGGAGTCCCCTGAGGCTATCCCGCTCTCCAACCGGTACTCTATTCTGACTACTGGCGAGGGCGGTGATGCCTCTGGGGAGTGCAGCCAGGGCCAAGTCCACAGCACCGTGGGTGGCTCAGCTGCACAGGGGGGGAGGAAGAAGACGGGAAGGGCTATAGTGATAGGAGATTCAATAGTTCGGGGAGCAGATAGGCGCTTCTGCGGCAGCAAAAGTGACATCAGGATGGTGTGTTGCCTCCCTGGTGCAAGGATCAATGATGTCACTGAGCGACTGCAGGGCATTCTGGGGAGGGAAGGGGAACAGCCAGTGGTTGTGGTCCACATTGGTACCAACGACGTAGGTAGAAAGAGGGGTGAGGTCCTGAAAGCTGAGTTTAGGGAGCTAGGAGTAAGATTGAAAGCCAGGACCTCAAAGTTGTAAATCTCGGGATTACTGCCAGTGCCACGTACTAGTGAGGGTAGAAATAGGAAGGCTAGTCAGATAAATACGTGACTGGGGCATTGGTGTAGGAGGGAGGGCTTTAGTTTCCTGAACAATTGGGACCGCTTCTGGGGTAAGTGCGACCTGTACAAGTCGGACAGGTTACACCTCAATAGAGACGGGACCAATGTTCTCGCGGGTGGTTTTGATAGTGCGGTTGGGAGGGCTTTAAACTAGTTTGGCAGGGGGATGGGAACCCAGGAGAGGGCTCTGAGCTAGCTAGAGTGGGTGAGGGCTCAGATGAACAGAACCCCAAGAAAGGATGCAAAAGGCAGGAGGCAACAGGGCAGAGTAGCACTGGGGTAAGTGTAAACCACAAGGTGATAGGAAGGGACAATATGTATGAATATAAAGGGGCTGCAGGAGGGGTCAAAACTAAAAATCATGGTTTAAAAACTAGTATTAAAACACTTTACCTAAACGCACGCAGCATTCGAAATAAAGTAAATGAGTTGACGGCACAAATCATTACAAATGGGTATGATTTGGTGGCCATTACAGAAACGTGGTTGCAGGGTGGCCAAGACTGGGAATTAAACATACAGGGGTATCTGACAATTCGGAAAGATAGACAAGAAGGGAAAGGAGGTGGGGTAGCTCTGTTAATAAAGGATGATATCAGGGCAGTTGTGAGAGACGATATTGGCTCTAATGAACAAAATGTTGAATCATTGTGGGTGGAGATTAGAGATAGTAAGGGGAAAAAGTCACTGGTGGGCGTAGTTTATAGGCCCCCAAATAATAACTTCTTGGTGGGGCGGACAACAATCAAGGGAATAATGGAGGCATGTGAAAAAGGAACGGCAGTAATCATGGGGGATTTTAACCTACATATCGATTGGTCAAATCAAATCGCACGGGGTAGCCTGGAGGAGGAATTCATAGAATGCATACGGGATTGTTTCTTAGAACAGTATGTTACAGAACCTACAAGGGAGCAAGCTATCTTAGATCAGGTCCTGTGTAATGAGACAGGAATAATAAACGATTTCCTCGTAAAAGATCCTCTCGGAATGAGTGATCACAGTATGGTTGAATTTGTAATACAGATTGAGGGTGAGGAAGTAGTGTCTCAAACGAGCGTACTATGCTTAAACAAAGGGGACTACAGTGGGATGAGGGCAGAGTTGGCTAAAGTAGACTTGGAACACAGACTAAACGGTGGCACAATTGAGGAACAGTGAAGGACTTTTAAGGAGCTCTTTCATAGTGTTCAACAAAAATATATTCCAGTGAAAAAGAAGGGCGGTAAGAGAAGGGATAACCAGCTGTGGATAACCAAGGAAATAAAGGAGAGTATCAAATTAAAAACCAATGCGTATAAGGTGGCCAAGGTTAGTGGGAAACTAGAAGATTGGGAAAATTTTAAACGACAGCAAAGAATGACTAAGAAAGCAATAAAGAAAGGAAAGATAGATTACGAAAGTAAACTTGCGCAAAACATAAAAACGGATAGTAAAAGCTTTTACCGATATATAAAACGGAAAAGAGTGACTAAAGTAAATGTTGGTCCCTTAGAAGATGAGAAGGGGGATTTAATAATGGGAAATGTGGAAATGGCTGAGACCTTAAACAATTATTTTGCTTCGGTCTTCACAGTGGAAGACACAAAAACCATGCCAAAAATTGCTGGTCACAGGAATGTGGGAAGGGAGGACCTTGAGACAATCACTATCACTAGGGGGGTAGTGCTGGACAGGCTAATGGGACTCAAGGTAGACAAGTCCCCTGGTCCTGATGAAATGCATCCCAGGGTATTAAAAGAGATGGCGGAAGTTATAGCAGATGCATTCGTTATAATCTACCAAAATTCTCTGGACTCTGGGGAGGTACCAGCGGATTGGAAAGCAGCTAATGTAATGCCTCTGTTTAAAAAAGGGGGCAGACAAAAGGCAGGTAACTATAGGCCGGTTAGTTTAACATCTGTAGTGGGGAAAATGCTTGAAGCTATCACTAAGAAAGAAATAGCGGGACATCTCGACAGGAATAGTGCAATCAAGCAGACGCAACATGGATTCATGAAGGGGAAATCATGTTTAACTAATTTACTGGAATTCTTTGAGGATATAACGAGCATGGTGGATAGAGGTGTACCGATGGATGTGGTATATTTAGATTTCCAAAAGGCATTCGATAAGGTGCCACACAAAAGGTTACTGCAGAAGATAAAGGTACGCGGAGTCAGTGGAAATGTATTAGCATGGATCGAGAATTGGCTGGCTAACAGAAAGCAGAGAGTCGGGATAAATGGGTCCTTTTCGGGTTGGAAATCAGTGGTTAGTGGTGTGCCACAGGGATCGGTGCTGGGACCACAACTGTTTACAATATACATAGATGACCTGGAAGAGGGGAGAGAGTGTAGTGTAACAAAATTTGCAGATGACACAAAGATTAGTGGGAAAGCGGGTTGTGTAGAGGACACGGAGAGGCTGCAAAGAGATTTAGATAGGTTAAGCGAATGGGCTAAGGTTTGGCAGATGGAATACAATGTCGGAAAGTGTGAGGTCATCCACCTTGGGAAAAAAAACAGTAAAAGGGAATATTATTTGAATGGGGAAAAATTACAACATGCTGCGGTGCAGAGGGACCTGGGGGTCCTTGTGCATGAATCCCAAAAAGTTAGTTTGCAGGTGCAGCAGGTAATCAGGAAGGCGAATGGAATGTTGGCCTTCATTGCGAGAGGGATGGAGTACAAAAGCAGGGAGGTCCTGCTGCAACTGTATAGGGTATTGGTGAGGCCGCACCTGGAGTACTGCGTGCAGTTTTGCTCACCTTACTTAAGGAAGGATATACTAGCCTTGGAGGGGGTACAGAGACGATTCACTAGGCTGATTCCGGAGATGAGGGGGTTACCTTATGATGATAGATTGAGTAGATTGGGTCTTTACTCGGAGTTCAGAAGGATGAGGGGTGATCTTATAGAAACATTTAAAATAATGAAAGGGATAGACAAGATAGAGGCAGAGAGGTTGCTTCCACTGGTCGGGGAGACTAGAACTAGGGGGCACAGCCTCAAAATACGGGGGAGCCAATTTAAAACCGAGTTGAGAAGGAATTTCTTCTCCCAGAGGGTTGGGAATCTGTGGAATTCTCTGCGCAGGGAAGCAGTTGAGGCTAGCTCATTGAATGCATTCAAATCACAGATAGATAGATTGTTAACCAATAAGGGAATTAAGGATTATGGGGAGCGGGCAGGTAAGTGGAGCTCAGTCCACGGCCAGATCAGCCATGATCTTATTGAATGGCGGAGCAGGCTCGAGGGGCTAGATGGCCTACTCCTGTTCCTAATTCTTATGTTTCCGGTGAATGAGTCCATTTGAGAGTGTGACTCGAAACACTCTGCTCCCCTCTTTGGCCACAATAGTGTCGGGAAGCCACTTGGGACCTTGTCCATAATTCAATACAAATACAGGATCATTGATTTCAATTTCATGTGACACATTTGCGCTATCATGATATACACTTTGTTGAAGCCGCCTGCTCTCTACCTGTTCATGTAGATCAGGGTGAACTAACGAAAGCCTTGTCTTAAGTGCCCTTTTCATGAGCAGTTCAGCAGGTAGAATCCCAATGAGCGAGTGGGATCTCGTGTGGTAGCTAAGCAGGACTTGGGATAGGTGAGTCTGCAGTGAGCCCTCAGTTACCCTCTTCAAGCCCTGTTTGATAGCTTGCACTGCTCTCTCTGCCTGACCATTGAATGCTGGTTTGAAAGGGGCAGATGTGACATGTTTGATCCCTTTACAGGTCATGAACTCTTTGAACTTGGTACTGGTAAAACATGGCCTGTTGTCGCTCACCAGGACATCGGGTAGTCAGTGCATGGCAAACATGGCCCGCAGGCTTTCAGTAGTGGCAGCGGACGTGCTTGCCGACATTATCTCACATTCAATCCATTTGGAGTGCACGTCTACAACCACAAGGAACATTTTACCCAAAAACGGGCCTGCATAGTCGACATGGACCCTAGACCACCGTTTGGAGGGCCAAGACCATAAACTTAGTGGCGCTTCCCTGGGTGCATTGCTTAACTGCAAGCATGTGTTACATCTGTGCATGCAGGACTCTAAGTCCGCATCGATACCGGGCCACCACACGTGGGATCTGGCTATCGCTTTCATCATTACGATGCCTGGGTGGGTACTGTGGAGGTCATTGATGAAGGTGTCTCTGCCCTTCTTGGGGAACACTACTCGATTGCCCCACAGAAGGCAGTCTGCCTGTATAGACATTCCATCTTTGCGCCGCTGGAATGGCTTTATCTCTTCCTGCATTTCCACTGGGACACTGCACCAGCTTCCGTGGAGCACACAATTGTTTACTAGGGACAGTAAGGGGTCCTGGCTTGTCTAGGTTCTAATCTGTTGGGCTGTGACGGGTGATTGCTCACTTTTAAATGCTTCCATAACCATGACTAAATCTGTGGGCTGCGCCATTTCCACCCCCGTGGTGGGCAATGGCAGCCTACTGAGAACATTGGCAGAGTTTTCTGTGCCTGGCCTGTGGCGGATGGCGTAGTTGTATGCGGACGTGAGCGCCCATCTCTGGATGCGGGCCGATGCATTAGTATTTATCCCCTTACTCTCAGAAAACAGGGATATAAGTGGCTTATGGTCAGTTTCCAATTCAAATTTTAGCCCAAACAGGTATTGATGCATTTTCTTTACCCCATAGACACACGCTAACGCTTTTTTTTCAATCTCAGCTCTCTCAACCTTAGACAGACTTCTGGATGCATAAGCAACCGGTTGCAATTTCCCAGATTCATTAGCTTGTTGCAATACACACCCGACCCCGTATGACGACGCATCACATGCTAGTACCAAACGCTTACATGGATCGTAGAACACAAGCAATTTGTTTGAGCATAACAATTTTCTAACTTTTACAAAGGCATTTTCTTGGCTTTTGCCCCAAACCCATTCTTCTCCTTTAAGCAGTAAGGCGTTCAGTGGTCCTAACAGTGTGCTGAGACCCGGTAAGAAGTTACCAAAGTAGTTCAGGAATCCTAGAAACGACCGCAGCTCCGTCACGTTCTGTGGCCTCGGTGCGTTCTCGATTGCCACCATCTTCGAATCGGTGGGCCTGATGCCGTCCGCCGCAATTCTTCTCCCCAGGAACTCCACTTCAGGTGCCAGGAAAACGCACTTCGATCATTTTAACCTGAGCCCCATGCGGTTGAGTCGACTAAGAACCTCCTCCAGGTTCTGCAGATGCTCGACTGTGTCCCGACCTGTAACTAAGATGTCATCCTGGAAGACCACCGTGCGTGGGACTGACTTCAGTAAGCTTTCCATGTTTCTCTGGAATATCGCCGCGGCTGATCAAATCCCAAACCCAAATCTGTTATAAATGAAGAGACCTTTGTGCATGTTGATGCAGGTGAGGCCCTTCGATGATTCCACCAGCTCCTGCGTCATGTAGGCCGAGGTCAAGTCTAGCTTCGTGAACGTCTTTCCTCCCGCCAGCATAGCAAAAAGGTAAAAAGGTCGTCAGCCTTTGGTAGTGGGTATTGATCCTGCAGGGAGAAACAATTGATAGTTACTTTGTAATCACCACAGATTCTGACGGTGCCGTCTCCCTTGAGGACTGGAACACTCGGACTGGCCCACTCATTGAATTCGATCGGCGAAATGATGCCCTCTCTTTGCAGCCGGTCTAGCTCGATCTCTACCCTTTCTCTCATCATGTACGGTACTGCTCTCGCCTTGTGATGGATGGGACGCGCCCCTGGAATTAGGTGGATCTGCACTTTTGCTCCTTGGAACTTCCCGATGCCTGGTTCGGACAGCGAAGGGAACTTCTTTAAGACCTGGGCACACGAGGTGTCATCAGCAGACGAGAGCGTTTGGACATCGTCCCAGTTCCAGCGTATCTTTCCTAGCCAGCTCCTGCCGAGCAGCGTGGGACCATCGCCCGGTACCACAGAGTGGTAGCTTGTGCACCGCTCCATCGTAGGAGACCTTTACAATAGCACTGCCGATTAAAGGAATCAGTTCCTTTGTGTCAGTTCGCAGTTTCTTGCGAATGGGAGTCAAAACTGGCCTTTAGGCCTTGCTGCACCACAACCTTTCAAAAGTCTTTTTGCTCATAATGGACTGGCTCGCGCCCGTGTCTAGCTCCATTGACACTGGGAGTCCATTTAGTTCAACATTCAGCATTATCGGGGGACACTTTGTGATAAATGTGTGCACACCATATACCTCTGCCTCCTCGGTCTGAGGCTCCGGTTTGTCGTGATCCTCCATGGATCTGTCCTCCTCTGCAACATGGTGGTTTTCAGGATTAACAGAGTTTGCAGCTCGCCTGCACATACATTGGAGATGTCCCATTATTCCACAGCCCTTGCAAATGTACTCTTTGAAGCGGCATGAATGGAAACAATGATCACCCCCGCAGCGGCGACAAGGTGTTAATGGTCTTGTATTCATCACCCTTGATAGTGGACTCTGAGACATCTGCAGACATGCAGCTGCAGGCTTGTGGGGCCTGCCTTGTACGTTGCAATTTGAAAACAACATCACTTTGTTTACAGTACTTGTGGCAGCACTCGTGTGCTGAGAGATTTGCTTCGTATTGTCACTGGTGGCAATGAACGCCTGGGCTATCGCTATGGCTTTACTCAAGGTTGGGGTCTCTACAATGAAAAGTTTGCGAAGTATGGTTTCGTGGCCAATGCCAAGTACAAAAAAGTCTCTGAGCATGTGCTCCAAATATCCTTCAAATTCACAATGTTCTGCAAGACATCTTAGCTCGGAGACATAACTCGCCACTTCCTGGCCTTCAGACCTTTTGTAGGTGTAGAACCGGTACCTCGCCATCAGAACGCTTTCCTTCGGGTTCAGATGCTCTCAGACCAGTGTGCACAAATCATCGTACGATTTCTCTGTGGGTTTCGCTGGAGTGAGCAGATTCTTCATGAGGCCATACGTTGGTGCCCCACCGACGGTGAGGAGGATCACCCTTCATTTGGCAGCGCTCCCTTCTCCTTCCAGCTCGTTGGCCACGAAGTATTGGCCGAGTTGCTCCACGATTGTTTCCCAATCATCTCCCACCGAGAATTTCTCCAGGATGCCCACTATTCTCTGCATCGTTGGGTTCGTCATCTGTATCTCGTCGCCAGTTGTTATGTATGAATGAAGAGTCTGACTGGATACTGTGAGCTCAAAGTAAAGTGTGACAGTCTTTTATTGCAGGTCTCCAGAGTGCCTCTCCAGCCTGTGAGGCCTCCTTAAGTATCTGTGCTTCCAAGGGATTGTGGGGTCCCTTGGGACTCCAGGGGATGAGCCCTCTAATGGCTGTACAAGGTATATACAAGCTTATATATACACAACAGTAAACCCATCTTAGACCATCCTGTGTTCTCGCTTAGTCTGACCCCACCTAATACCGCACTATTTCTTGCTTTAGTGCTCTCTGCCTCTCCCAATCCTTTATGCTCTTTGTCTCTCAATTCAAATGCTACATCCTGGTGCCCACCCCTGCCGCCTTCGTGTAAACCCTCCCCAACAGCACCAGCAAACCTCCCCGCGAAGATATTGATCCCGGCTCTGATGAGGTGCAACCCGTTTGGCCTGTACAGGTCCCACCTCCCCCAGAATTGGCCCCAATGCCCCAGGAATCTAAAGCCCCCCCTCCTGCACCATCTCTCCAGTCACGCCTTCATCTGCTCTATCCTCCTATTTCTACATTCACTCGCGCCGGGAGTAATCCGGAGATTACTACCTTTGAGGTCCTGCTTTTTAATCTCTTTCCGAGCTCCCTAAAAGCTGCCTGCAGGACCTCATCCCTCTTTCTGCCGATGTTATTGGTCCTGATGTGGACCACGGACTCTGGCTGTTCACCCTCTCCCCCCTCGCAATGTAGTGCAGCCTCTCGGTGACATCCTTGACCCTGGCACCGGGGAGGCAGCACACCATCCTGAGGTCGCGTCTGCGGCCGCAGAAACGCCTGTCAGCTCCCCTGACTATCGAATCCCCGACCACTATTGCTGTACCACTCTGCTCCTTCCCCACCCGTGGTGCCGTGGGCTTGGCTCTGGCTGCACTCCCCAGAGGCACCACCCCCTGAAACGCGCTTTCCACGGAGCTCTCAGCCTCGCGGATGCACCGCACTGACGCTAGCTTCTGCTCCAGCTCCGAAACCCCCTCGGAGGCCCGTTAACGCCTCTGGGAGCAGCTAACGGGACGCGAATTGTTGATCGGCCGGGCGCGGCAGACAGAGCGCGCCCCTCCCCCGCGCCCCCCCTGGAATTACCCCCGGGATTCTGCGGGCAAAAACAGCTTGGCCCTGCGCTCTTTACTTTTTGCCCCCGGGCGTGGGTGCACACGGTGATGACGTAATCGCCACGCGCGCTGACCCCTTTGCGCCCCGCGGGGGGGAAATTGCCCCGGCCGCCCTTAAAGGGGACAGGGCCTTGTGCCGCGGCAAACAGCTTTTTTTTTTCTCGTCCGGCTTTGCAGTCGGGCCGACGGTGGCGGCCAACTGTTCAGCCCGGCAACTGCTCCTGGGTACCGGGCCGCTGGTCCGGCCAACACCCTCCCTGGGGGCCCCGTGGCTGCCACAAAAGCGGCTGCAGAGCTCACAGCCCCCCTCCCCTTTAACTGAGGGCGAGGGATGTTGTGACGTGGTCAGCGCGGCGCTGCGCTCTCCGGAGGCCATTCCCACAACGTCTTCTTCACCGAATTCAAATTGTGCGCCTCAACCGGGGCGCAGGGCGGCTGAGCTCCCGGAAGAAACTTTCAAGTCGGGCTTGCCTTTATCTCCAGTGGCTTCACTCGCGCTCTTCATTCACACTTTATATATAGTTATATTCATTACTTTGTGTAGTTACGTCAGAAAGCAAAAAAGCACGAATACTCACGCACCAGTCAGCGACCTGCAGTCCTGTGGGGTCACTCCTTGCTGTCTATGTGGAATTGGGTGTCCCAGCTCCCGTTACCCCGCGGGGTACAGACGGGTACACAGAGAGGGGCAGTACTGAGGGAGCGCCGCACTGTCGGAGGGGCAGTACTGAGGGAGTGCCGCACTGTCGGAGGGGCAGTACTGAGGGAGTGCCGCACTGTCGGAGGGGCAGTACTGAGGGAGCGCCGCATTGTCGGAGGGGCAGTACTGAGGGAGCGCCGCATTGTCGGAGGGGCAGTGCTGAGGGAGTGCTGCACTGTCGGAGGGGCAGTACTGAGGGAGCAGCGCACTGTCAGAGGGGCAGTACTGAGGGAGTGCCGCACTGTCAGAGGGGCAGTACTGAGGGAGTGCCGCACTGTCGGAGGGGCAGTAGTGAGGGAGTGCCGCATTGTCGGAGGGGCAGTACTGAGGGAGCGCCGCACTGTCGGAGGGGCAGTACTGAGGGAGTGCCGCACTGTCGGAGGGCAGTACTGAGGGAGCGCCGCACTGTCGGAGGGGCAGTACTGAGGGAGCGCAGCACTGTCGGAGGGGCAGTACTGAGGGAGCCCCGCACTGTCGGAGGGGCAGTACTGAGGGAGTGCCGCATTGTCGGAGGGGCAGTACTGAGGGAGTGCCGCACTGTCGGAGGGGCAGTACTGAGAGAGTGCCGCACTGTCGGAGGGCAGTACTGAGGGAGCCCCGCACTGTCGGAGGGGCAGTACTGAGGGAGTGCCGCACTGTCGGAGGGGCAGTACTGAGGGAGTGCCGCACTGTCGGAGGGGCAGTACTGAGGGAGTGCCGCACTGTCGGAGGGGCAGTACTGAGGGAGTGCTGCACTGTCGGAGGGGCAGTACTGAGGGAGTGCCGCACTGTCGGAGGGGCAGTACTGAGGGAGTGCCGCACTGTCGGAGGGGCAGTACTGAGGGAGTGCCGCACTGTCGGAGGGACAGTACTGAGGGAGTGCCGCACTGTCGGAGGGGCAGTACTGAGGGAGTGGCTTTTAGATGAGATGTTAAACGGAGGATTGGCCGCGGTCTCAGGAGTGCAGAGCAGGGTGGCCCTCCCGGCCACTAATCCTCGATGGACCATGAGTTTAATGGGCCCTTTATTTGATGAGTTAGTGGGTAGTTGCTGTGCGCGAACACAGCGTTATCGGGGAGCGGTGAGAGCGCGGGAGGCCATTGGGCCCGGCGACACCGTGCTGGCTCTCAGTGAGTCACAGTCCCGCCCTTTCCCCAGGGCCTGACCTCTCCCGACAGGGGCCCCGCGCCCCCGGGAACCATGGAGACTGGGCCCCCGCCCCCGGGAACCATGGAGACTGGGCCCCCGCCCCCGGGAACCATGGAGACTGGGCCCCCGCCCCCGGGAACCATGGAGACTGGGCCCCCTCCCCCGGGAACCATGGAGACTGGGCCCCGCGCCCCCGGGAACCATGGAGACTGGGCCCCGCCCCCGGGAACCATGGAGACTGGGCCCCCGCCCCCGGGAACCATGGAGACTGGGCCCCCGCCCCCGGGAACCATGGAGACTGGGCCCCCGCCCCCGGGAACCATGGAGACTGGGCCCCCTCCCCCGGGAACCATGGAGACTGGGCCCCGCGCCCCCGGGAACCATGGAGACTGGGCCCCGCCCCCGGGAACCATGGAGACTGGGCCCCTCCCGCTCCCCCGGGAACCATGGAGACTGGGCCCCGCCCCCATTGGGCAAACAGGGGTGGGGCGGGGCCCGGTGGGCGTGGTCAAGCCGAGGAGGGGCTAGGGGCTGGTGTGGTGGGGGCGGAGCCAGGGTGAGGGCGGGGCTAGATCCCAGTGTGGGGGCGGAGCCAGAGCTGGGGCGGGGCTAGGCGCAACCCCGCGCAGTGATTGGTGCAGACGGTGACAGACAGGTGCAGTCTCCGACACTTCGACTGCCCGGAAGTGACGATTATAGAGGGGCGGAAGCGCGGAATGAGCGGGGCGGAACTGACGTAACTGTCCATTCGGACCCGACTGACCGGAGCCCGGGTGAGAAACCGGGGAGTGAGGGGTACACGGAGGGGGAGTGAGGGGTACACGGAGGGGGAGGGGGAGTGAGGGGTACACGGAGGGGGAGGGGGAGTGAGGGATACACGGAGGGGGAGTGAGGGGTACACGGAGGGGGAGGGGGAGTGAGGGGTACACGGAGGAGGGGGGAGTGAGGGGTACACGGAGGGAGGGGGAGTGAGGGGTACATGAGGGGGGGAGTGAGGGGTACACGGAGGAGGAGTGAGGGGTACACGGAGGGGGAGGGGGAGTGAGGGGTACACGGAGGAGGAGGGGTACACGGAGGGGGGGGTGAGGGGTACACGGAGGAGGGGGGAGTGAGGGGTACACGGAGGGAGGGGGAGTGAGGGGTACACGGAGGGAGGGGGAGTGAGGGGTACACGGAGGAGGGGGGAGTGAGGGGTACACGGAGGGAGGGGGAGTGAGGGGTACACGGAGGAGGGGGGAGTGAGGGGTACACGGAGGGAGGGGGAGTGAGGGGTACATGAGGGGGGGAGTGAGGGGTACACGGAGGAGGGGGGAGTGAGGGGTACACGGAGGGAGGGGGAGTGAGGGGTACACGGAGGAGGGGGGAGTGAGGGGTACACGGAGGGAGGGGGAGTGAGGGGTACACGGAGGGAGGGGGAGTGAGGGGTACACGGAGGAGGGGGGAGTGAGGGGTACACGGAGGGAGGGGGAGTGAGGGGTACACGGAGGGAGGGGGAGTGAGGGGTACATGAGGGGGGGAGTGAGGGGTACACGGAGGAGGGGGGAGTGAGGGGTACACGGAGGGAGGGGGAGTGAGGGGTACACGGAGGAGGGGGGAGTGAGGGGTACACGGAGGGAGGGGGAGTGAGGGGTACACGGAGGGAGGGGGAGTGAGGGGTACACGGAGGAGGGGGGAGTGAGGGGTACACGGAGGGAGGGGGAGTGAGGGGTACATGAGGGGGGGAGTGAGGGGTACACGGAGGAGGGGGGAGTGAGGGGTACACGGAGGGAGGGGGAGTGAGGGGTACACGGAGGAGGGGGGAGTGAGGGGTACACGGAGGAGGGGGGAGTGAGGGGTACACGGAGGGAGGGGGAGTGAGGGGTACACGGAGGGAGGGGGAGTGAGGGGTACACGGAGGAGGGGGGAGTGAGGGGTACACGGAGGGAGGGGGAGTGAGGGGTACATGAGGGGGGGAGTGAGGGGTACACGGAGGAGGGGGGAGTGAGGGGTACACGGAGGAGGGGGGAGTGAGGGGTACACGGAGGGAGGGGGAGTGAGGGGTACATGAGTGGGGGAGTGAGGGAAACACGGAGGAGGGGGGGAGTGAGGGGTACACGGAGGAGTGAGGAGTACACGGAGGAGGGGGGGTGAGGGGTACACGGAGGAGGGGGGAGTGAGGGGTACACGGAGGGAGGGGGAGTGACGGGGACACGGAGGGGGAGGGGGAGTGACGGGGACACGGAGGGGGAGGGGGAGTGAGAGGTACACGGAGGAGGGGGGGGAGTGAGGGGTACACGGAGGAGGGGGGGAAGTGAGGGGTACACGGAGGAGGGGGGAGTGAGGGGTACACGGAGGAGGGGGGAGTGAGGGGTACACGGAGGAGGGGGGAGTGAGGGGTACACGGAGGAGGGGGGAGTGAGGGGTACACGGAGGAGGGGGGAGTGAGGGGTACACGGAGGGAGGGGGAGTGAGGGGTACACGGAGGGAGGGGGAGTGAGGGGTACACAAGGGGGGGAGTGAGGGAAACACGGTGGGGGGGAGTGAGGAGTACACGGAGGAGGAGGGGTGAGGGGTACACGGAGGAGGGGGGGTGAGGGGTACACGGAGGAGGGGGGGAGTGAGGGGTACACGGAGGGGGAGGGGAGTGAGGGGTACACGGAGGAGGAGGGGGAGTGAGGGGTACACGGAGGGGGGGGAGTGAGGGGTACACGGAGGAGGGGGGGAGTGAGGGGTACACGGAGGAGGGGGGAGTGAGGGGTACACGGAGGAGGGGGGAGTGAGGGGTACACGGAGGAGGGGGGAGTGAGGGGTACACGGAGGAGGGGGGAGTGAGGGGTACACGGAGGAGGGGGGAGTGAGGGGTACACGGAGGGGGGAGTGAGGGGTACACGGAGGGGGGGAGTGAGGGGTACACGGAGGGGGGGGAGTGAGGGGTACACGGAGGGGGGGGGGAGTGAGGGGTACACGGAGGGGGAGTGAGGGGTACACGGAGGGGGAGTGAGGGGTACACGGAGGGGGAGGGGGAGTGAGGTGTACACGAAGGGGGAGGGGGAGTGAGGGGTACACGGAAGAGGGGGAGTGAGGGGTACACGGAAGAGGGGGAGTGAGGGGTACACGGAAGGAGGGGGAGTGAGGGGTACACGGAGGAGGGGGGAGTGAGGGGTACACGGAGGAGGGGGAGTGAGGGGTACACGGAGGAGGGGGAGTGAGGGGTACACGGAGGGGGGGGGGAGTGAGGGGTACACGGAGGGGGGGGAGTGAGGGGTACACGGAGGGGAGGAGTGAGGGGTACACGGAGGGGGGGGAGTGAGGGGTACACGGAGGGGGGGAGTGAGGGGTACACGGAGGGGGGAGTGAGGGGTACACGGAGGGGGGGGGGAGTGAGGGGTACACGGAGGGGGGGGGAGTGAGGGGTACACGGAGGGGGGGGGGAGTGAGGGGTACACGGAGGGGGAGTGAGGGGTACACGGAGGGGGAGTGAGGGGTACACGGAGGGGGAGGGGGAGTGAGGTGTACACGAAGGGGGAGGGGGAGTGAGGGGTACACGGAGGAGGGGGAGTGAGGGGTACACGGAAGGAGGGGGAGTGAGGGGTACACGGAGGGGGGGAGTGAGGGGTACACGGAGGAGGGGGAGTGAGGGGTACACGGAGGAGGGGGAGTGAGGGGTACACGGAGGAGGGGGGGGAGTGAGGGGTACACGGAGGGGGGAGTGAGGGGTACACCGAGGGGGGGGGGGGTGAGGGGTACACGGAGGGGGAGGGGAGTGATGGTTACACGGAGGAGGGGGGGAGTGATGGTTACACGGAGGAGGGGGGGAGTGAGGGGTACACGGAGGGAGGGGGAGTGAAGGGTACACGGAGGGGGGAGTGAGGGGTACACGGAGGGGGGGGAGTGAGGGGTACACGGAGGGGGGGGTGAGGGGTACACGGAGGAGGGGGGAGTGAGGTGTACATGGAGGAGGGGGAGTGAGGGGTACACGGAGGGGGAGGGGAGTGACGGGTACACGGAGGGGGAGGGGAGTGACGGGGACACGGAGGGGGGGGGGAGTGAGGGGTACACGGAGGAGGGGGAGTGGGGGGTACACGGAGGGGGAGGGGAGTGAGGGGTACATGGAGGGGGAGGGGAGTGAGGGGTACACGGAGGGGGGGGGTGACGGGGACACGGAGGGGGGGGGAGTGAGGGGGACACGGAGGGGGGGGGAGTGAGGGGTACACGAAGGAGGGGGGGAGTGAGGGGTACACGGAGGGAGGGGGAGTGAGGGGTACACGGAGGAGGGGGGTGAGTGAGGGGTACACGGAGGAGGGGGGTGAGTGAGGGGTACACGGAGGAGGGGGGGAGTGAGGGGTACACAGAGGGGGGAGTGAGGGGTGCACGGAGGAGGGGGAGTGAGGGGAACACGGAGGAGGGGGGAGTGAGGGGTACACGGAGGGGGGGGGGTGAGGGGTACACGGAGGGGGGAGTGAGGGGTACACGGAGGGAGGGGGAGTGAGGGGTACACGGAGGAGGGGGGGAGTGAGGGGGTACACGGAGGAGGGGGGGAGTGAGGAGGTACACAGAGGAGGGGGGGAGTGAGGGGTACACGGAGGGGGAAGTGAGGGGTACACGGAGGAGGGGGGAGTGAGGGGAACACGGAGCAGGGGGGAGTGAGGGGTACACGGAGGAGGGGGGGAGTGAGGGGTACACGGAGGGAGGGGGGAGTGAGGGGTACACGGAGGGGGGGGAGTGAGGGGTACACGGAGGAGGGGGGGCGTGAGCGGTACACGGAGGGCGGGGGGGAGTGAGGGGTACACGGAGGAGGGGTACATGGGAGTGAGGGATACACGGAGGAGGGGGGGGAGTGAGGGGTACACGGAGGAGGGGGGTGTGACAGGGACACGGAGGAGGGGGGGAGTGAGGGGTACACGGAGGGAGGGGGGGAGTGAGGGGTACACGGAGGAGGGGGGAGTGAGGGGTACACGGAGGGCGGGGGGGGAGCGAGGGGTACACTGAGGATGGGGGGAGTGATGGGTACACGGAAGAGGAGGGGGCGGGAGTGACGGAGACACGGAGGGGGGGAAGGGAGGCGGAGTGAGTGGTACACGGAGGAGGGGGGAGTGAGGGGTACACGGAGGGGGGGGAGTGAGGGGTACACGGAGGAGTGGGGGGAGTGAGGGGTACACGGAGGAGGGGGGGAGTGAGGGGTACACGGAGGAGGGGGAGTGAGGGGTACACGGAGGGGGGAGTGAGGGGTACACGGAGGGGGGAGTGAGGGGTACACGGAGGAGGGGGGGTGAGGGGTACACGGAGGAGGGGGGGAGTGAGGGGTACACGGAGGGGGCGAGTGAGGGGTACACGGAGGGGGGGGGAGTGACGGGGACGCGGAGGGGGGGGAGTGACGGGGACACGGAGGGGGGGGGAGTGACGTGGACACGGAGGGGGGGAGTGAGGTGTACACGGAGGAGGGGGAGTGAGGGGTACACGGAGAGGGGGGAGTGACGGGGACACGGAGGGGGGGGGAGTGACGGGGACACGGGGGGGGGGGAGTGAGGGGTACACGGAGGAGGGGGAGTGAGGGGTACACGGAGGGGGAGGAGAGTGAGGGGTACACGGAGGGGGAGGAGAGTGAGGGGTACACGGAGGGGGAGGAGAGTGAGGGGTACACGGAGGGGGAGGAGAGTGAGGGGTACACGGAGGGGGGGGGTGACGGGGACACGGAGGGGGGGGAGTGAGGGGTACACGAAGGAGGGGGGAGTGAGGGGTACACGGAGGGAGGGGGAGTGAGGGGTACACGGAGGATGGGGGTGAGTGAGGGGTACACGGAGGAGGGGGGGAGTGAGGGGTACACGGAGGAGGGGGGGAGTGAGGGGTACACGGAGGAGGGGGGGAGTGAGGGGTACACGGAGGGGGGAGTGAGGGGTACACGGAGGGGGGAGTGAGGGGTACACGGAGGAGGGGGGAGTGAGGGGAACACGGAGGAGGGGGGAGTGAGGGGTACACGGAGGAGGGGGGGAGTGAGGGATACACGGAGGGAGGAGGGAGTGAGGGGTACACGGAGGAGGGGGGAGTGAGGGGTATACGGAGGAGAGGGGGGCGTGAGCGGTACACGGAGGGCGGGGGGGAGTGAGGGGTACACGGAGGAGGGGTACATGGGAGTGAGGGATACACGGAGGAGGGGGGGGAGTGAGGGGTACACGGAGGAGAGGGGTGTGACAGGGACACGGAGGAGGGGGGGAGTGAGGGGTACACGGAGGGAGGGGGGAGTGAGGGGTACACGGAGGAGGGGGGAGTGAGGGGTACACGGAGGGCGGGGGGGAGTGAGGGGTACACGGAGGAGGGGGGGAGTGATGGGTACACGGAAGAGGAGGGGGCGGAAGTGACGGAGACACGGAGGAGTGAGGGGTACACGGAGGGGGAGAAGGGAGGCGGAGTGAGGGGTACACGGAGGAGGGGGGAGTGAGGGGTACACGGAGGGGGGAGTGAGGGGTACACGGAGGAGGGGGGGAGTGAGGGGTACACGGAGGAGGGGGGGAGTGAGGGGTACACGGAGGAGGGGGAGTGAGGGGTACACGGAGGGAGGGGGAGTGAGGGGTACACGGAGGGGGGAGTGAGGGGTACACGGAAGAGGGGGGGTGAGGGGTACACGGAGGAGGGGGGGAGTGAGGGGTACACGGAGGGGGGGGAGTGAGGGGTACACGGAGGGGGGGAGTGACGGGGACACGGAGGGGGGGGGGAGTGAGGGGTACACGGAGGAGGGGGAGTGAGGGATACACGGAGGGGGAGGGGAGTGAGGGGTACACGGAGGGGGAGGGGAGTGAGGGGTACACGGAGGGGGTGAGTGACGCGGACACGGGGGGGGGGGAGTGAGGGGTACACGGAGGAGGGGGGAGTGAGGGGTACACGGAGGGAGGGGGAGTGAGGGGTACACGGAGGAGGGGGGTGAGTGAGGGGTACACAGAGGAGGGGGGGGAGTGATGGGTACACGGAGGGGGGAGTGAGGGGTGCACGGAGGAGGGGGGAGTGAGGGGAACACGGAGGAGGGGGGAGTGAGGGGTACACGGAGGAGGGGGGAGTGAGGGGTACACGGAGGAGGGGGGAATGAGGGGTACACGGAGGGGGGAGTGAGGGGTGCACGGAGGAGGGGGGAGTGAGGGGAACACGGAGGAGGGGGGAGTGAGGGGTACACGGAGGAGGGGGGAGTGAGGGGTACACGGAGGAGGGGGGGAGTGAGGGGTACACGGAGTGAGGGGTACACGGAGGAGGGGGGGAGTGAGGGGTACACGGAGGAGTGGGGAGTGAGGGGTACACGGAGGAGGAGTGGGGAGTGAGGGGTACACGGAGGAGGAGGGGGGAGTGAGGGGTACACGGAGGAGGGGGGAGTGAGGGGTACACGGAGGGAGGGGGAGTGAGGGGTACACGGAGGGAGGGGAGGTGAGGGGTACACGGAGGAGGGGGGAGTGAGGGGTACACGGGGGAGTGAGGGGTACACGGAGGAGGGGGAGTGAGGGGTACACGGAGGAGGGGGGAGTGAGGGGTACACGGAGGGAGGGGGGTGAGGGGTACACGGAGGGGGAGGGGAGTGAGGGGTACACGGAGGGGGGGGAGTGACGGGGACACGGGGGGGGGGGAGTGAGGGGTACACGGAGGAGGGGGGGAGTGATGGGTACACGGAAGAGGCGGGGGCGGGAGTGACGGAGACACGGAGGGGGAGAAGGGAGGCGGAGTGAGGGGTACACGGAGGAGGGGGGAGTGAGGGGTACACGGAGGAGGGGGGGAGTGAGCGGTACACGGAGGAGGGGGGAGTGAGGGGTACACGGAGGAGGGGGAGTGAGGGGTACACGGAGGGAGGGGGAGTGAGGGGTACACGGAGGGGGGAGTGAGGGGTACACGGAGGGGGGTTAGTGAGGGGTACACGGAGGAGGGGGGGTGAGGGGTACACGGAGGAGGGGGGGAGTGAGGGGTACACGGAGGGGGGGGGAGTGAGGTGTACACGGAGGGGGAGGGGAGTGAGGGGTACACGGAGGGGGGGGAGTGACGGGGACACGGAGGGGGGGGGGAGTGACGGGGACACGGAGGGGGGGGAGTGAGGGGTACACGGAGGGAGGGGTACACGGAGGGGGAGGGGAGTGAGGGGTACACGGAGGGGGAGGGGAGTGACGGGGACACGGGGGGGGAGTGAGGGGTACACGGAGGAGGGGGGAAGTGAGGGGTACACGGAGGGAGGGGGAGTGAGGGGTGCACGGAGGAGGGGGGTGAGTGAGGGGTACACGGAGGAGGGGGGGAGTGAGGGGCACACGGAGGGGGGAGTGAGGGGTGCACGGAGGAGGGGGGAGTGAGGGGAACATGGAGGAGGGGGGAGTGAGGGGTACACGGAGGAGGGGGGGAGTGAGGGGTACACGGAGGGGGGAGTGAGGGGTACACGGAGGAGGGGGGAGTGAGGGGAACACGGAGGAGGGGGGAGTGAGGGGTACACGGAGGAGGGGGGGAGTGAGGGGTACACGGAGGGAGGGGGGAGTGAGGGGTACACGGAGGAGGGGGGGAGTGAGGGGTGCACGGAGGGAGGGGGGAGTGAGGGGTACACGGAGGAGTGGGGAGTGAGGGGTACACGGAGGAGGAGGGGGGAGTGAGGGGTACACGGTGGAGGGGGGGAGTGAGGGGTACACGGAGGGAGGGGGAGTGAGGGGTACACGGAGGGAGGGGAGGTGAGGGGTACACGGAGGAGGGGGGAGTGAGGGGTACACGGGGGAGTGAGGGGTACACGGAGGAGGGGGAGTGAGGGGTACACGGAGGAGGGGGAGTGAGGGGTAGACGGAGGGAGGGGGAGTGAGGGGTACACGGAGGAGGGGGGGGGGGTGAGGGGTACACGGAGGAGGGGGGGAGTGAGGGGTACACGAGGGGGAGGGGAGTGAGGGGTACACGGAGGGGGAGGGGAGTGAGGGGTACACGGAGGGGAGGGAGTGACAGGGACACGGAGGGGGGGGGAGTGAGGGGGACACGGAGGACGGGTGGTGACGGGGACACGGAGGAGGGGAGGGTGACGGCGACACGGAGGAGGGGGGGAGTGAGGGGTACACGGAGGGAGGGGGGAGTGAGGGGTACACAGAGGAGGGGGGAGTGAGGGGTACACGGAAGAGGGGGGAGTGAGGGGTACACGGAGGAGGGGGGGAGTGAGGGGTACACGGAGGAGGGGGGAGTGAGGGGTACACGGAGGAGGGGGGGAGTGAGGGGTACACGGAGGAGGGGGGGAGTGAGGGGCACACGGAGGGGGGAGTGAGGGGTACACGGAGGAGGGGGGAGTGAGGGGAACACGGAGGAGGGGGGAGTGAGGGGTACACGGAGGAGGGGGGTGAGTGAGGGGTACACGGAGGAGGGGGGGGAGTGAGGGGTACACGGAGGGGGGAGTGAGGGGTACACGGAGGAGGGGGGAGTGAGGGGTACACGGAGGAGGGGGGGTGAGGGATACACGGAGGAGGGGTACACGGAGGAGGGGGGGGGAGTGAGGGGTACACGGAGGAGGGGGCGGGGGAGTGAGGGAGACACGGCCTTGCCTACCAATAACCGGCCTTGCGCGATGCTCTCCTGGGTCTGTACAGACCTGGAGAGGATGGAATTTCAGGGAGATTCCCGACTACAAGGTATTCAGGAAAGATGGGGAAGGAAAGAAAAGGTGGGGGGTAGTGGCGGTATTGATCAAAGCAACTTGTAACACTGGAGAGGGATGATGTAGTTGAGGGGTCAAAGACCGAATCTATTTGATTAGAATTAAGGAATAATAGAGGAGCTGTTACACAATTGGGTGTATACTTTAGGCCACCAAATACTGGGCAGGAAATCGAGGAGCAAATTGGCAGACAAATTACAGAAAGATGCAAGAACTCTCGAGTACTGATTCTGGGGGACTTCAATTATCCTGATCTAGACTGGGATAGTAACAGTGTAAAGGGCAAAGAGCGGGAGGAATTCCTGAAAAGTACAACAGAACTATCTTGATCAGTGTGTTTCCAGCACAACGAGGAAATGTAGTAACCAATGAGGAGGATAGTGAGAGACTTCAGGAGAACAGACGAGTGAAATGGGCAGATACGGGGCAGATGAAATTTAACGCAGAGAAATGTGAAGTGATGCATTTTGGTCAGAAACACAGAAACATAGAAAATAGGTGCAGGAGTAGGCCATTCGGCCCTTCTAGCCTGCACCGCCATTCAATGAGTTCATGGCTGAACATTCAACTTCAGTACCTCATTCCTGCTTTCTCGCCATACCCCTTGATCCCCCGAGTAGTAAGGACTACATCTAACTCCCTTTTGAATATATTTAGTGAATTGGCCTCAACTACTTTCTGTGGTAGAGAATTCCACAGGTTCACCACTCTCTGGGTGAAGAAGTTCCTCCGCATCTCGGTCATAAATGGCTTACCCCTTATCCTTAGACTGTGACCTCTGGTTCTGGACTTCCCCAACATTGGGAACATTCTTCCTGCATCTAACCTGTCTAAACCCATCAGAATTTTAAACGTTTCTATGAGGTCCCCTCTCATTCTTCTGAACTCCAGTGAATACAAGCCCAGTTGATCCAGTCTTTCTTGATAGGTCAGTCCCGCCATCCCGGGAATCAGTCTGGTGAACCTTCGCTGCACTCCCTCAATAGCAAGAATGTCCTTCCTCAGGTTAGGAGACCAAAACTGTACACAATACTCCAGGTGTGGCCTCACCAAGGCCCTGTACAACTGTAGCAACACCTCCCTGCCCCTGTACTCAAATCCCCTCGCTATGAAGGCCAACATGCCATTTGCTTTCTTAACCGCCTGCTGTACCTGCATGCCAACCTTCAATGACTGATGTACCATGACACCCAGGTCTCGTTGCACCTCCCCTTTTCCTAATCTGTCACCATTCAGATAATAGTCTGTCTCTCTGTTTTTACCACCAAAGTGGATAACCTCACATTTATCCACATTATACTTCATCTGCCATGCATTTGCCCACTCACCTAACCTATCCAAGTCGCTCTGCAGCCTCACAGCATCCTCCTCGCAGCTCACACTGCCACCCAACTTAGTGTCATCCGCAAATTTGGAGATACTACATTTAATCCCCTCATCTAAATCATTAATGTACAGTGTAAACAGCTGGGGCCCCAGCACAGAACCTTGCGGTACCCCACTAGTCACTGCCTGCCATTCTGAAAAGAAGAATGAGGCGAGACGATATAAACTCAAGGGTACAATCCTAAAGGGGGTGCCATTCGGCCCCTCGAGCCTGCTCCGCTATTCAATACGATCAAGGCTGATCTGATCATGAACTCAGCTGCACTTCCCCACCCACTCCCCATAACCCCTGATCCCTTATCGTTTAAGAAACTGTCTATTTCTGTCTTAAATATATTCAATGTCCCAGCCTCCACAGCTCTCTGATGCAGCGAATTCCACAGATTTACAACCCTCTGAGAAGAAATTTCTCCTCATCTCAGTTTTAAATGGGCGGCCCCTTATTCTAAGATCATGCCCTCTAGTTCTAGTCTCCCCCATCAGTGGAAACATCCTCTCTGCATCCACCTTGTCAAGCCCCCTCAATCTTAAACGTTTCGATAAGATCACCTCTCATTCTTCTGAATTCCAATGAGTAGAGGCCCAACCTCCTCAACCTTTCCTCATAAGTCAACCCCCTCATCCCCGGCATGTTTCAGTGGGGGAGCATTTGGGGAACAGCAATCATAATATCAGATTGTGAATAGTTATGGAAAAGGACAAGGAACAATCTAATGTAAAAATATTTAACTGGAAGAGGGTGAATTTCAGTGAGTTGAAAAGGGATCTGCCCGAGGTGGATTGGAATCAAAAATTGGAAGGCAAAAGAGTAACTGAGCAATGTGAGGCTTTCAAAGAGGAGATTGTTCGGGCACAGAGGGGACATGTTCCCACAAGGGGAGGAAAGGTGAGGTGTCCAAAGCTAGATGATGCAAAACTTGGAAATGTAATAACCAATGAGGAGGATAGTGAGAGACTTCAGGAGAACAGACAGACGAGTGAAATGGGCAGATACGGGGCAGATGAAATTTAACGCAGAGAAATGTGAAGTGATGCATTTTGGTCGGAAGAATGAGGAGAGGCAATATAAACTCAAGGGTACAATCCTAAAGGGGGTACATGATCAGAGAGACCGGGGGGTATATGTACACAAATCACTGAAGGTGGCAGGGCAGGTTGAGAAAGTGGTTAAAGCTTACGGGATCCTGGGCTTCATAAATAGAGGCACAGAGTACAAAAGCAAGGGAGTTATGATGGACCTGTATAAAACACTGGTTCAGCCCCAACTGGAGTATTGTGTCCAATTCTGGGCCCCGCACTGTAGGAAGGATGTGAAGGCCTTAGAGAGAGAGCAGAGGAGATTTACTGGAGTGGTACCAGGGATGAGGGATTTGATTCATGTCGAGACGTTGGGGTGGTTCTCCTTGGAGCAGGGGTTTAAGGGGAGATTTTTACCCAGCGAGATGTTGCAATCTGGAGCGCTGCCTGAAGGTTTGGTGGCAGCTGGTTCAATAGTAACATTCGAAAGGGGAATTAGGGGAAGCATGTGGGGGTCTATGGAGTGGGGGGGGAGGAGCGTGGGAGTGGGGGGGGAGGAGCGAGTGGGAGTGGGGGGGGGGGGGGGGGGGAGGGCGAGGGAGTGAGGGGAGGAGCGGGGGAGTGGGGGGGGGGAGTAGCGGGGGAGAGGTGGGGGGGAGTAGCGGGGGAGGGGGCGAGGGAGTGGGGGGGAGGAGTGGGAGTGGGGGGGGGAGGAGTGGGAGTGGGGGGGAGGAGAGCGGGGGAGTGGCGGGGGGGGGAGTAGCGGGGCAGAGGTGGGGGGGGGAGCGGGGGAGTGGAGGGGGGGTAGCGGGGGGAGTAGCGGGGGAGGGAGGGGGGGAGTGGGGGAGGAGCGGGGGGGAGTAGCGGGGGAGGGAGGGGGGGGAGTGGGGGAGGAGCGGGGGAGTGGAGGGGGGGTAGCGGGGGGAGTAGCGGGGGAGGGAGGGGGGGGAGTGGGGGAGGAGCGGGGGAGTGGAGGGGGGGTAGCGGGGGGGGGAGCGGGGGGGAGTAGCGGGGGAGGGAGGGGGAGCGGGGGAGGAGCGGGGGAGGGGGCGAGGGAGTGGAGGGGGGGTAGCGGGGGGGAGTAGCGGGGGAGGGAGGGAGGGGGAGCGGGGCTAAGCTCGATCACCGAGGGTGGTCTGTGCTGTGTGAGTGTGGTATCACTGACCCTCTGGTCTTCCCGGCAGGCACAGTGCGATGGACGAGCTGGCTCACGACCTAGCGTCCGCGCTGGACGAGACGTCTGAGCAGAACCGGCTGGATGAGGAGGTGTGGGACGGGCCGGCACTGAGCCCCCGGCAGCAGCAGCGACGCCAGGCCCGCAAACGCAGGGGCCGAAAGCGGCGCTCCAACTCCAACCACTCGCTGGATTACGCGCGTTGCTTCAGCGAGGCCTCCGAGTCCAGCCAGGACGAGGCGGGGGGAGGGGGCGGGGTTGGTGGCGGGGGAGGGGGCGGGGCCGGCGGGGGAGGAGGGGCCAGCGACTCGGACGACGACCGGGCTGTGGTGAAGCGGCTGTCCTCCCTCAACGTCACGCTGAAGAGCAAGCACCACACCTGGCACGAGTCGGACTCCTTCACGGAGAACACTCCCGGCCAGCCCCTGCGCCGGCGGAGGAAGGTCAAGCGCGTGACCTCGGGGGGCGCGGGCGATGTCAGCGCCACACTGCAGAAAAAGCTGAAGGTGTCGGAGCCCAGCCCCGGGCCCCAGGCCCCCCCCTGCCCCCTCAAAGCCCCCTGCCAGCACAAGAAGCAACGGCTGTCCAAGTCGCCCGTGGATGACCCCTGGCTGACCCCCGAGGGGCCGCCTGCCCAGCCCAGCCCCCGCCCCGAGGGGGCCCGCAAGGAAGGGATGGACTGCGAGACCGAGGAGCACAAAGCTTCAGACGAGAACATGACTGAAAGGTAACGGGCTCAGATTCCCGGGGTACCCATTCCTACAGACCCCCCCCCCCCATATCAACTGTCTGCCGAGGCTCACTCGATGGCACTCTCGCCTCCGAGTCAGAAGGTCATGGGTTCAAGTCTCACTCCAGGGTCTTGTACACAAAACCAGGCTGACACTCCCAGTGCAGTACTGAGGGAGCGCTGCACTGTCGGAGGGGCAGTACTGAGGGAGTGCCGCACTGTCGGAGGGGCAGTGCTGAGGGAGCGCTGCACTGTCGGAGGGGCAGTACTGAGGGAGCGCTGCACTGTCGGAGGGGCAGTACTGAGGGAGCGCCGCACTGTCGGAGGGGCAGTACTGAGGGAGTGCCGCACTGTTGGAGGGGCAGTACTGAGGGAGTGCTGCACTGTCGGAGGGGCAGTACTGAGGGAGTGCTGCACTGTTGGAGGGGCAGTACTGAGGGAGTGCCGCACTGTCGGAGGGGCAGTACTGAGGGAGTGTTGCACTGTCGGAGGGGCAGTACTGAGAGAGCGCTGCACTGTCGGAGGGGCAGTACTGAGAGAGCGCTGCACTGTCGGAGGGACAGTACTGAGGGAGCGCTGCACTGTCGGAGGGGCAGTACTGAGGGAGTGCTGCACTGTCGGAGGGGCAGTACTGAGGGAGCGCCGCACTGTCGGAGGGGCAGTGCTGAGGGAGTGCCGCACTGTCGGAGGGGCAGTGCTGAGGGAGTGCCGCACTGTCGGAGGGGCAGTGCTGAGGGAGTGCCGCACTGTCGGAGGGGCAGTGCTGAGGGAGCGCCGCACTGTCGGAGGGGCAGTGCTGAGGGAGTGCAGCACTGTCGGAGGGGAGGTGCTGAGGGAGTGCTGCACTGTCGGAGGGGAGGTGCTGAGGGAGTGCCGCACTGTCGGAGGGGCAGTACTGAGGGAGTGCTGCACTGTCGGAGGGGCAGTGCTGAGGGAGTGTCGGAGGGGCAGTGCTGAGGGAGTGTCAGAGGGGCAGTGCTGAGGGAGTGTCGGAGGGGCAGTGCTGAGGGAGTGTCGGAGGGGCAGTACTGAGGGAGTGTCGGAGGGGCAGTACTGAGGGAGTGTCGGAGGGGCAGTACTGAGGGAGTGTCGGAGGGGCAGTACTGAGGGCTGCCTCAGTACCATCAGTGCTTAAAAACATAAGAAATAAGATCATGACTGATCTTCGACCTCAACTCCACGTTCCTGCACTATCTCCATATCCTGTGATTCCCTTAATATTCAAAAATCTATCGATCTCAGCCTTGAATATACTTAACGACTGAGCCTCCACAGCCCTCTGGGATAGAGAATTCGAAGATTCACCACCCTCTGAGTGAAGAAATTTCTCCTCCTCTCCGTCCTAAATGGCTGACCCCTTATCCTGAGACTGTGAGCCCTGGTTCTAGACTCCCCAGCCCGGGGGGAAACATCCTTTATTGAGATCACCTGTCATTCTTCTAAATTCGAGGGAATATAGAATCATAGCATAGTACAGCTTTTCCTCATGTTACCTTTGGTTCTTTAGCCAATTGTCGGTACTGGGACCACTGCTTTTCCTGATCTATATTAATGACCTGGATGTGGGTGTACAGGGCAAAATTTCAAAATTTGCAGATGAGACAAAACTTGGAAGTATAGTGAACAGTGAGGAGGGTAGTGATCGACTTCAGGAAGACACAGACAGGCTGGTGGGATGGGCAGGCACGGGGCAGATGGAATTTAACGCAGAAAAGTGCGAAGTGATACATTTTGGTCGGAAGAATGAGGAGAGGCGATATAAACTCAAGGATGCAATCCTAAAGGGGGTGCATGAACAGAGAGACCGGGGGGTATATGTACACAAATCACTGAAGGGGGCAGGGCAGGTTGAGAAAGTGGTTAAAGCTTACGGGATCCTGGGCTTCATAAATAGAGGCACAGAGTACAAAAGCAAGGGAGTTATGGTGGACCTGTATAAAACACTGGTTCAGCCCCAACTGGAGTATTGTGTCCAATTCTGGGCCCCGCACTTTAGGAAGGATGTGAAGGCCTTAGAGAGGGAGCAGAAAAGATTTACGAGAATGGTTCCAGGGATGAGGGACTTCAGTGACGTGGATAGACTGGAGAAGCTGGGGTTGTTCTCCTTGGAGCAGAGAAGGTTGAGAGGAGATTTGATCGAGGTTTTCAAAATCATGGGGGGTGTGGACAGAGTAGATAGAGAGAGAAACTGTTCCCATTGGTGGAAGGGTCGAGAACCAGAGGACACAGATTTAAAGTGATTGGCCAAAGAACCAAAGGCGACATGAGGAAAAACTTTTTCACGCAGCGAGTGGTTAGGATCTGGAATGCGCGGCCTGAGAGGGTGGTGGAGGCAGACTCAATCGTGGCTTTCAAAAGGGAGTTGGATAAGTATCTGAAGGAACAAATGTTGCAGGGCTACGGGGAAAGGGCGGGGGAGGGAGACTGGCTGAGGTGCTCCTGCAGAGAGCCGGCACGGACCCAATGGCCTCATTCTGTGCTGTAACCATTCTGCCTCAAGGTTGGGAAGTGAGTCAGGAAGTATCTCCGCCCCAGGGACTGTGAGGGGAGGGTGTCTGTCTCAGTGTCTGCCTGTGCTAATCGCAGCCTCGCTAATGGGTTTGTGGGTGGCACCAGGTCTCAGTACCACTGGGATGGGGGGTGGGGACAGTGGCTGCGGGTTGGGGGTGGTGGGCGTCGGGGGAGGGGGTTTGCGAGGGCCATGTGCTGACGGTGTTGCCTGGGGAGGGGGTAGAGGGGGGAGGGGGCCGGGTGCTGACGGGTCTGTGCTGTGTGTTGCCGGGGGAGGGAGTAGCGGGTGAGGGGGTTGCGGGTCCGGGGGAGGGGATAGTGGGGGCCTGGGGGAGGGGTTGCGGGGGCCGGGGAGGGGGTCACAGGGGCCTGGGGGAGGGGTCGCGGGGGGCCTGGGGGAGCGGTCGCGGGGGCCGTGTGTTGCCGGGTGCTGACGGGTCTGTGCTGTGTGTTGCCGGGGGAGGGGGTCGCGGGGGGAGGGGGTCGCGGGGGCCTGGGGGAGGGGTCGCGGGGGCCGTGTGTTGCCGGGTGCTGACGGGTCTGTGCTGTGTGTTGCCGGGGGAGGGGGTCACGGGGGCCTGGGGGAGGGGTCGCGGGGGGCCTGGGGGAGCGGTCGCGGGGGCCGTGTGTTGCCGGGTGCTGACGGGTCTGTGCTGTGTGTTGCCGGGGGAGGGGGTCACGGGGGCCTGGGGGAGGGGTCGCGGGGGGCCTGGGGGAGCGGTCGCGGGGGGCCTGGGGGAGGGGTCGCGGGGGGCCTGGGGGAGCGGTCGCGGGGGCCGTGTGTTGCCGGGTGCTGACGGGTCTGTGCTGTGTGTTCCAGCGATGCGAGCAGCGTATGCAGCAGTGACGGGCTCTTCACCAATGATGAGGGGCGACAAGGTAATGATCCACAGATCACCGAAAGTAGCCACAGGGTAATCGGGCCATAATACAGCAAACCCGGCATTGCCACTCATGTCGAGAGGGATAGAATTGAAAAGCAGACGTTATGTTAAACTTGTAGACCACACTTGGAGCACCGAACAATTCTGATCTCCGTACTATACAAAGGATAATGAGGCACTGGAGAAGCTTCAAAAATAATGACTAGAATGATACAAGAACTGAGAGCTTATACCTATCGGGAAAGGATGAACAGGCTGGGGTGACCCGAGAGCGGTCTACAGGATTATGAAAGGGGTTTGACAAGGGAGACGTGGAGAAGATGTTACTGCTTGTGGGGGAGACCTGAACTAGAGACAGTCACTAATAAATCCAATGGGGAATTGGGAGGAACGTCTTTACCCAGAGAGCGGTGAGAATGTGGAACTCGCTGCCACAGGGAGGGGTGGAGGTGAATAGTATCGATGGGTTTAAGGGGAAGCTGGGTAAACACATGGGGGAGAAGGGAATGGAGGGTCATGGTGATGGGGTGAGATGGAGAGGGGTGGTGGAAGGCTGGTGTGGAGCAGGAGTAGGCCATACGGCACCCCAAGCCTGCTCCACCATTGGCATTTCACCATGGTGAATTCAAAAATACCCCTTCCACAGCCAGTGAGACAACATACATCGACTGAACAACTCATTGCACTAATCTATATAACACAACACGGGGAGCTTAACTCTGTATCTAACCCCATGCTGTACCTGCCCTGGGAGTGTTTGATGGGACAGTGTAGAGGGAGCTTTACTCTGTATCTAACCCCCTGTACCTGCCCTGGGAGTGTTTGATGGGACAGTGTAGAGGGAGCTTTACTCTGTATCTAACCCCCTGTACCTGCCCTGGGAGTGTTTGATGGGACAGTGTAGAGGGAGCTTTACTCTGTATCTAACCCCCTGTACCTGCCCTGGGATTGTTTGATGGGACAGTGTAGAGGGAGCTTTACTCTGTATCTAACCCGTGCTGTACCTGCCCTGGGAGTGTTTGATGGGACAGTGTAGAGGGAGCTTTACTCTGTATCTAACCCCCTGTACCTGCCCTGGGAGTGTGTGATGGGACAGTGTAGAGGGAGCTTTACTCTGTATCTAACCCCGTGCTGTACCTGCCCTGGGAGTGTTTGATGGGACAGTGTCGAGAGAACATTCAGCCAGCGGGACGGGAGCGGGATGCTGTGGCTCTGTGTGGACCGAGTCCCAGGGTTGCCTCAGATCTCCCAGTTGTAATTGCAGGGAGCAGGGCCGAGACTCACTGCTTCCCTGAGTGCCCCTGGCAGTGCCATGTGTGCCCGAGGGCAGGGTTAAACAATGGCACATGGTTAGTGAAGACACAACTCAGAGGACACGGTTTCCCGGAGCTGCTCTTGTTCGCTGCGTGTCTGTGTTAATGAGAAGTTGTCAGTTTGAGTTAATCAGGAGTGAAAGGTTTGCTAATCACATTGGCTCTGGAAGTGGCAAGGAATTTAACAGTTGTCAGAACACTTTGTGTGAGCAACAGCAGCAAGTCAGAGTGAGTGACAGCCCTGGGCCCTGGGAATTGTGCTTCGGGGTGTGGGGGGGGAGGTAGGAGTAGGAAGGGAGGGGAGGGGGTCAGTCTGTGCTTTCATCAGGACTTCAGTGTAGAGGCTGTGTGAAATCTTCTTGAACTGTGAGGTGCCCATCCACACAGGTTTCCGTCCTTCCCATCATTGTCACTGTCTGTGTGGACCATTAACAAAGCATTTCTTCAGTGCCTTTATCTCCTCAGGGAGTGCTAAAGCGATTGACAGTCAGTGAAGTACTTTTTGAGTGTAGTCACTGTGATAATGTGGCAGCCAATTTGCACATAGCAAGCTGCCACAAACAGATTATGATCAGATAATCTGTTTGGCTATCGGTCGAGCGATAAATATTGGTGCAGGACTGAGAGAGTACTGCACTGTTGGAGAGGCAGTACTGAGGGAGCGCCGCACTGTCGGAGGGGCAGTACTGAGGGAGTGCTGCACTGTCGGAGGGACAGTACTGAGGGAGTGGGACAGTACTGAGGGAGTGCTGCACTGTCGGAGAGGCAGTACTGAGGGAGCGCCGCACTGTCGGAGGGGCAGTACTGAGGGAGTGCTGCACTGTCGGAGGGACAGTACTGAGGGAGTGCTGCACTGTCGGAGGGGCAGTACTGAGGGAGTGCCGCACTGTCGGAGGGGCAGTACTGAGGGAGTGCTGCACTGTCGGAGGGGCAGTACTGAGGGGGTGCTGCACTGTCGGAGGGTCAGTACTGAGGGAGCGGGTCAGTACTGAGGGAGCGGGGCAGTACTGAGGGAGCGGGGCAGTACTGAGGGAGCGGGGCAGTACTGAGGGAGCGGGGCAGTACTGAGGGAGCGGGGCAGTACTGAGGGAGCGGGGCAGTACTGAGGGAGCGGGGCAGTACTGAGGGAGCGGGGCAGTACTGAGGGAGCGGGGCAGTACTGAGGGAGCGGGGCAGTACTGAGGGAGCGGGGCAGTACTGAGGGAGCGGGGCAGTACTGAGGGAGCGGGGCAGTACTGAGGGAGCGGGGCAGTACTGAGGGAGCGGGGCAGTACTGAGGGAGCGGGGCAGTACTGAGGGAGCGGGGCAGTACTGAGGGAGCGGGGCAGTACTGAGGGAGCGGGGCAGTACTGAGGGAGCGGGGCAGTACTGAGGGAGCGGGGCAGTACTGAGGGAGCGGGGCAGTACTGAGGGAGCGGGGCAGTACTGAGGGAGCGGGGCAGTACTGAGGGAGCGGGGCAGTACTGAGGGAGCGGGGCAGTACTGAGGGAGCGGGGCAGTACTGAGGGAGCGGGGCAGTACTGAGGGAGCGGGGCAGTACTGAGGGAGCGGGGCAGTACTGAGGGAGCGGGGCAGTACTGAGGGAGAGGGGCAGTACTGAGGGAGAGGGGCAGTACTGAGGGAGAGGGGCAGTACTGAGGGAGAGGGGCAGTACTGAGGGAGAGGGGCAGTACTGAGGGAGTGCTGCACTGTCGGAGGGGCAGTACTGAGGGAGCGGGTCAGTACTGAGGGAGTGCCGCACTGTCGGAGGGGCAGTACTGAGGGAGAGGGGCAGTACTGAGGGAGAGGGGCAGTACTGAGGGAGTGCCGCACTGTCGGAGGGGCAGTACTGAGGGAGAGGGGCAGTACTGAGGGAGAGGGGCAGTACTGAGGGAGAGGGGCAGTACTGAGGGAGTGCTGCACTGTCTGAGGGCCCGTCTTTCGGATGAGACGTTAACCTGAGGCTTTGCCTGCTCTCGCAGGTGAACGTAAAAGATCCCATGGCACTAATTTGAAGAAGAGGGGAGTTCTCCCCGGTGTCCTGGTCGATATTTATCCTGCAATCAGCATCACTAAAACAGATTATCTGGTCATTATCACATTGCTGTTTGTGGGAGCTTGCTGTGCGCAAATGTCTGCCGCATTTTCTACATTACAACAGTGACTACACTCCAAAAAGCACATCATTGTCTGAGCACTTTGGGACGTCCTGAGGTATTGAAAGGTGCTGCAGAAATACAAGTTTGTTCCTTCTGGTGGTTAGAATGGAGTCACATACAGGAGGAGCTGAGTGTTTCTAAACGCAGCTTCATTGTAGCGGAGAGTCAGACCCCCCCCACCACCCCCCCTGGTCCATGGGATATGGGGGGATCATGACCCCTGGCCACAGTTAATTATAACAGCGTGTATTTATATAGCACCATTAACGTGGTGAAACATCCCAGGGTGCTTCACAGGAGTATCATCAGATAAAAAATTTGACACCGAGCCACATAAGTAGAAATTGGCGCAGGTGACCAAAAGCTTGGTCAAAGAGGTAGGTTTTAAGGAGGGTCCTAAAGGAGGGAAGAGAGCGAGAGAGGTTTGGGGAGGGAGTTCCAGAGCTTGGGGCCCAGGCAACAGAAGGCACGGCCACCGATGGTGGAGCGATTATAATCAGGGATGCTCAGGGGAGCAGAATTAGAGGAGTGCAGACATCTCAAAATGCTGTCAGGCTGGAGGAGATTACAGAGATAGGGAGGGACGAGGCCATGGGGGGGATTTGTAAACAAGGATGAGAATGTTGAAATCGAGGTGTTGCTCAACCGGGAGCCAATGTAGGTCAGCGAGCACAGGGGGTGATGGGTGAGTGGGACTGGGTGTGAGTTAGGACACGGAGCAGTGAGCACAGGGGGTGATGGGTGAGCGGGACTCGGTATGAGTTAGGACACGGGGCAGTGAGCACAGGGGGTGATGGGTGAACGGGACTCGGTGTGAGTTAGGACACGGGGCAGTGAGCACAGGGGGTGATGGGTGAGCGGGACTCGGTGTGAGTTAGGACACGGAGCAGTGAGCACAGGGGGTGATGGGTGAGCGGGACTCGGTATGAGTTAGGACACGGGGCAGTGAGCACAGGGGGTGATGGGTGAACGGGACTCGGTGTGAGTTAGGACACGGGGCAGTGAGCACAGGGGGTGATGGGTGAGCGGGACTTGGTGCGAGTTAGGACACGGGGCAGTGAGCACAGGGGGTGATGGGTGAGCGGGACTTGGTGCGAGTTAGGACACGGGGCAGCGAGCACAGGGGGTGATGGGTGAGCGGGACTTGGTGTGAGTTAGGACACGGGGCAGCGAGCACAGGGGGTGATGGGTGAGCGGGACTCGGTGTGAGTTAGGACACGGGGCAGTGAGCACTGGGGGTGATGGGTGAGCGGGACTTGGTGCGAGTTAGGACAGGGGGTGATGGGTGAGCGGGACTGGGTGTAAGTTAGGACACGGGGCAGTGAGCACAGTGGGTGATGGGTGAGTGGGACTAGGTGCGAATTAGGACACAGGGCAGTGAGCACAGGGGGTGATGGGTGAGTGGGACTAGGTGTAAGTTAGGACACGGGGCAGTGAGCACAGTGGGTGATGGGTGAGTGGGACTAGGTGCGAGTTAGGACACTGGGCAGTGAGCACAGGGGGTGATGGGTGAGCGGGACTCGGTGTGAGTTAGGACACGGGGCAGTGAGCACAGGGGGTGATGGGTGAACGGGACTCGGTGAGAGTTAGGACACGGGGCAGTGAGCACAGGGGGTGATGGGTGAGCGGGACTTGGTGCGAGTTAGGACACGGGGCAGTGAGCACAGGGGGTGATGGGTGAACGGGACTCGGTGTGAGTTAGGACACGGGGCAGTGAGCACAGGGGGTGATGGGTGAGCGGGACTTGGTGCGAGTTAGGACACGGGGCAGCGAGCACAAGGGGTGATGGGTGAGCGGGACTTGGTGTGAGTTAGGACACGGGGCAGCGAGCACAGGGGGTGATGGGTGAGTGGGACTCGGTGTGAGTTAGGACACGGGGCAGTGAGCACAGGGGGTGATGGGTGAGCGGGACTTGGTGCGAGTTAGGACAGGGGGTGATGGGTGAGCGGGACTGGGTGTAAGTTAGGACACGGGGCAGTGAGCACAGTGGGTGATGGGTGAGTGGGACTAGGTGCGAATTAGGACACAGGGCAGTGAGCACAGGGGGTGATGGGTGAGTGGGACTGGGTGTAAGTTAGGACACGGGGCAGTGAGCACAGTGGGTGATGGGTGAGTGGGACTAGGTGCGAGTTAGGACACAGGGCAGTGAGCACAGTGGGTGATGGGTGAGTGGGACTGGATGTGAGTTAGGACACGGCAGTGAGCACAGGGGGTGATGGGTGAGCGGGACTGGGTATGAGTTAGGACACAGGGCAGTGAGCACAGGGGGTGATGGGTGAGCGGGACTCGGTGTGAGTTAGGACACGGGGCAGTGAGCACAGGGGTGATGGGTGAGCGGGACTGGGTGTGAGTTAGGACACGGGGCAGCGAGCACAGGGGGTGATGGGTGAGCGGGACTGGGTGTGAGTTAGGACATGGGGCAGCGAGCACAGGGGGTAATGGGTGAGCGGGACTTGGTGTGAGTTAGGACACGGGGCAGTGAGCACAGGGGGTGATGGGTGAGTGGGACTGGGTGCGAGTTAGGACACAGGGCAGTGAGCACAGCGGGTGATGGGTGAGCGGGACTTGGTGCGAGTTCGGACACGGGATAGCCGAGTTTTGGATAATTTCAAGTTTACGTAGAGTAGAATGTGGGAGGCCGGCCAGGAGTGCGTTGGAATAGTTAAGTCGAGAAATAACAAAGGGATGAATAAGGGTTTCAGCAGCAGATGAGCTGAGGCAGGGGCTGGGACGGGTGATGTTACGGAGGAGGAAATGGGTGGTTTTAGTTATGCTGTGGTTATGTGGCCGGAAGCTCATTTCAGGGTCAAATATGACACCAGGTTGTGAACAGTGTGGTTCAGCCTCAGACAGAAGTTGGGGAGAGGGATGGAGTCAGTGGCCAGCGAACGGAGTTTGTGGCGGGAACAGAAAACAATGGCTTCGGTTTTCCCGCTATTCAATTGGAGAACATTCCTGCTGATGTGGAGCTGGATTGCTGACTCTGCCTGTTGTGTGTCGGCAGGTGATGATGAGCAGAGTGACTGGTTCTACGAGGGCGAGTGTGAGCAAGGGTTCCGCATCCCCAAACTGCTCCCTCGCTGGGACACCCAGCTCAAGCCCCCGATGGCAGACGAGGAGCAGGGCGTTGGGAAGTACACCTCTCCGGCATTCCTGCTGCCGTCCCGACCGGCCCAGAGAGGTGAGCCGCGCTCCCAGCCCAGGCTGTTCACTCCACTCCACTCCACGGGAATTCAGGACCAGTCGCTGCGCCACCGGCCCCTCCCCCGCGCCCGGCCCCTCCCTCGCACCCGGCCCCACCCCCGTGCCTGGCCCTCCCCCGCGCCCGGCCCCTCCCTCGCACCCGGCCCCAGCCCCGTGCCTGGCCCTCCCTCGCACCCGGCCCCTCCCTCGCACTAGGCCCCCCGCGCCCGGCCCCTCCCCCACTGTGCCCGTCCCCTCTCTCTTTCCCCCCCACCCCTGTGCCCGGTTCTCCCCCCCCCCCCGCCTGTAGCGAATGTGATGAGTTTGGAAGCTGCTGCCACTAACACTCTGCCGTTTTGTGCTCCCTCAGGTTACCACGCTCGGCTGAACCGTCTCCCAGGGATCGCGGCGCGCTGCATACGGAAAGGTCGCCGGCGCCTCACGGGCAAGGTACCCCTGTCCGCGCGCAGGGGGAGGGGGTAGGAAGGGCTGCGCATTGTCCAGAGTGAATCACCGAGTCTGTCGATGTCTCTCGCCCGCCCCCCCCCACCACTCTCTCCGCCCCACGCCAACCCCCCCCCCCCCCCGTTCTCCCCCTATCGGGACCCTCCCCCCCCCCCCCCACCCCGTACCCCCCTTCTCGGGGCCCCCCCCCCCCTCTCGGCCCCCCCGGGCCTCTTCCCGTTCACCCCTCTCGGGGCCCTCTCTCCCCCCCCCGTTCCCCCCTTCTCGGGGCCCCCCCCCTCTCGGCCCCCCCGTTCACCCCTCTCGGGGGCCCTCCCCCCCGTTCTCCCCCCCCCTCTCGGGGCCCCCCCCCGTTCCCCCCCTCTCGGGGTCTTCCCCCCTCTCGGGGGGCCGCCCCCATCCCCCCCTCTCGGGGGCCCTTCCCCCATGTCAGCCATTGTCGGTGAGCTTGAGTGGGCAGTATGTGCTGGGTCCTGCTCACTGATGTCCCCTGATCGCTGGGAGTCTGGTATTTTGGGTTGTGAGCTATATTCCCAGCCATTTAATTGAACTGATAAATAATGAAGTAAGCGGGCTGTGAGTGAGCCAAGACAAACTCCTCCATTACTGAGTAATCAGCAGTAATTGAAAGGTAAACAGTTAGCATGTCGATGGTGAGTTATTAGCGGATAATTTGCAGGCAGGGCCTGTTGACTTGCAGTGAGCCTTGTCCGTGAGTAATCCGCGAGCTGATTGACAGGATGTTTCATTTTAGAAATCAACCATTAAATGCAGGGTAAATTTTATAGTCTTCGCTTTAACACTCTCAGTGCTGACCCACAGGGAAAGCTTGAACTTGCATTGGACAGCGACCTTCTCAATCTCAACCAGTGAGGCACGTTTAAAGTGTGGTCTCGGGTCTCTGTGCCAAAGTAAGGCAAGGCGGCCGCCAATTGAAACACAGCAAGCTCCCGCAAACAGCAATGTGGAGAGGGAGAGAGACCGAGGGAAAAAAAAGAGGGATGGACGGGGAGGATGAAAGGAGAGAGAGAGAGAGATGGGGACTAGGAAGAGAGAGAGTGGGCGGGGTCGTAGAGAGGGAGGAACGGACGGACCGGATTGGGAGGGGTCACCGAGAGAGATGGGGCCGGACCCCGACAGTCACTGTCTCCTTTACATCACACACGGTTTAACCCACACCCAGTTGCATTTATAAATCCCACCTTTCCTGCCTGCAGAGAGTGAATGTAGAAATGGGGGAAGAGCAGGGGAGTGGGACCAAGCGGATCGCTCTTTCAAAGAGCCAACACGGGTATGATGGGCCGAATGGCGGCCTCCTGTGCTGTAATAATCCTCTTTGAAATAATTTCTTTGTGTTTCTGTTCCAGCCGGAGGGGCCCATCGGAGCCATCCCGAATGAGCGAGTGAACCACTTTGGGCAGGACCCCTATCAGAAGGAGTAAGTGCCGACCTTCAATAATTCAGTGCCCTACTCTGAAAGGACAGTCAGAGCCTGCAAAACTCGGTGACGCTGGGTCTTGTCACCCGAGAGGGCGAGAGGGCGAGAGAGGGCGAGCTGCAGATTTAAAGTCCCTACATTGGCCACCGCCCCATAATCCCTTACCTCACCCTCAGCCGAGCCTGGCACTGATGGCTACACAGAGTCTTTAATGTGATTGTGCCCAAAATGGGAATGGTGTGTGTTCGATATATAAACCCCCGAACCCCTCGATTAGATCCCAGCCTGTAACTCACTCCCGGGTATCTGTTATTCGATATATAAACCCCCCGAACCCCTCGATTAGATCCCAGCCTGTAACTCACTCCCGGGTATCTGTTGTTCTATATATAAACCCCCCCGAACCCCTCGATTAGATCCCAGCCTGTAACTCACTCCCGGGTATCTGTTATTCTATATATAAACTCCCCGAACCCTCGATTAGATCCCAGCCTGTAACTCACTCCCGGGTATCTGTTATTCTATATATAAACCCCCCAAACCCCTCGATTAGATTCCAGCCTGTAACTCACTCCCGGGTATCTGTTATTCTATATATAAACCTCCCGAACCCCTCGATTAGATCCCAGCCTGTAACTCACTCCCGGGTATCTGTTATTCTATATATAAACTCCCCGAACCCCTCGATTAGATCCCAGCCTGTAACTCACTCCCGGGTATCTGTTATTCTATATATAAACCCCCAAACCCCTCGATTAGATTCCAGCCTGTAACTCACTCCCGGGTATCTGTTATTCTATATATAAACTCCCCGAACCCCTCGATTAGATTCCAGTCTGTAACTCACTCCCGGGTATCTGTTATTCTATATATAAACCTCCCGAACCCCTCGATTAGATCGCAGCCTGTAACTCACTCCCGGGTATCTGTTATTCTATATATAAACCCCCCCGAACCCCTCGATTAGATCCCAGCCTGTAACTCACTCCCGGGTATCTGTTATTCTATATATAAACCCCCAGAACCCCTCGATTAGATCCCAGCCTGTAACGGGGGGAGAGTGTGTGATGTGATTTCTGTGCCCCGAGGTTCCAGTCTCCGTCGGTAACCCTTGGTGAGGGTGGGAGGTTTTGCTGATGTTTAGTCTGGTCCCTGGCTGACCTTCCCCGTCTGGGGGCGGGGGGGGGGGGGCCTGTCCACGGAGTGGGAGAGGGTGGAGGCCTGCCTGGGTGGGGTGGGTGGGGGGGGGGGGGGGGGAAGGAGCTGTCCAAGGGGGTGGCAGGGGGGTCCTGGTCCGAGGGGGGGCCTGGTCCGAGAGTGAGGGTTGGCGGGGTGGGGGGGGCCTGGTCCGAGAGGGAGGGTTGGCGGGGTGGGGGGGGGCCTGGTCCGAGAGGGAGGGTTGGCGGGCGGGGGGCCTGGTCCGAGGGGAGGTGGGGAGCTCGCGAGCTGTGTCTGGCGCACTCAGCGCTGGAAGATTGGGGCGGTGTTCCGATGATCCTTTTCCCTGTTGCAGGTTACGGCGGAACTTCTGTGTACGGGGTCAGTATCGGGAGTGGAGTGTGCTGACCCGACTGCAGCCCCTGCGTGTTGGGGTAAGTTTAACATGGCGTGCTGTCTCGGGTTCGCCAGAATATCATTCCACCTTCTTACCCCGACTCTGAACTTTAATTTTAGTTCTTGGAAGCTCTGATTTGGATTCTTGCACGCTATTAGTTTGATGAGGAAATGCCCTTTAGAAAGATGTGTTGGATACAAGGGGCATTATATTCATAGGTGTCAAGGCACAGGACCAGGAGGAGGCCATTCAGCCCCTTGAGCCTGTTACACAGGAACAGGAGGAGGCCCATTCAGCCCCACAAGCCTGTTACACAGGAACAGGAGGAGGCCCATTCAGCGTCTCGAGCCTGTTACACAGGAACAGGAGGAGGCCATTCAGCCCCTCGAGCCTGTTACACAGGAACAGGAGGAGGCCATTCAGCCCCTCGAGCCTGTTACACAGGAACAGGAGGAGGCCCATTCAGCCTTTCGAGCCTGTTACACAGGAACAGGAGGAGGCCCATTCAGCCCCTCGAGCCTGTTACACAGGAACAGGAGGAGGCCCATTCAGCCCCTCGAGCCTGTTACACAGGAACAGGAGGAGGCCCATTCAGCCCCTCGAGCCTGTTACACAGGAACAGGAGGAGACTCATTCAGCCCCTCAAGCCTGTTACACAGGAACAGGAGGAGACTCATTCAGCCCCTCGAGTCTGCCCCGCCATTCAAACAGACCATGCCTTACCTGTATCTCAACCCCATTTACTGGCCTTGGTTCTGTAACCCTTAATATGCTTTCTTAACATAAATCTATCCGATTCCCACCGCATTTTGTGTAAACCTGTTTCCAGACATCGCCCCAGAACGACCAGCTCCGTGTCCTGGACTGCCCCAGCAGGGGAAATAGTTTATCTCTCTCCACCCTATCAGATCTGTTAATCATCTCAAACACCGCGATTAGATCGCCCCCTAATCTTCTACGCTCAAGGGATTATTGCCCAGTTATAGAATATTTTAATACATGGGCCCGAGAGAGCCCGAGTGATCTTGGTTCCCATTTCCACTGTAACGCCCTGCAGCACATGGCCCTGTACAGCGAGACGGAGAAAGGGATCTGGGAGCTGGTGGTGGGTTGGAATATTCCACCGGCCCGGCCCAGTGTTAGGGAGAGCATCATAACCCAGGCACTGCAGCCACTGGGTGTGGTGGGGTATTATGGCAGCTTGATGGGAATCCCCAGGAGAAAGTGGTACTGGCACGAGGGGTGTATGGCAGGCGGGGGTGCGGGGGGTATTGGGGGCGGGGTGGGGTTATTGAGGGGTATTGGGGGCAGGGCGGGGATGTGGGCGGGGCGGAGGGGGGGTTGGGGGCGTGGCCCGGGGGTATTCGGGGTGGGGCGGGGGATCGGGGGCAGGGAGGGGGGTACGGATGCAGGACCATACCAAGTCACCCATGCGACTCCGAGCCCCCAGGGGCCTCAGTTGTTCCCTGCCCCGCCTCGGGGCGAGGGTCCAGGGGCCTGGCTCCCTTGGAGAAGGCAGGCTTCCCTCGGGGCCTGTCCTGCTGTAGCTGACACTTTGCCATCATTTGCTTTGCAGTTTAACCCTTTGGTGCCCTTGTACCCCCTGGAGGTTCTGACTGACAGCTCGCACAGGAAGTGCTCCACCCTTCAGAACAAATCCCGGTGAGTCTCGCCCCACAACTTCCGCAGTGTCCCACGTAATCAGACCGAGTCTCATCGCCTCTTGGGGCGGACCAAAGGGCCAGGGTTCCTGCTCCTGATCACAGCCCAGTGACCCCTGGGTTAGAGAGAGGGGAAATCAGCCAGGGTTACTGCTCCTGATCACTGTCCAGTGACCCCTGGGTTAGAGAGAGGGGGAATCAGCCAGGGTTCCTGCTCCTGATCACTGTCCAGTGACCCCTGGGTTAGAGAGAGAGGAAATCAGCCAGGGTTCCTGCTCCTGATCACTGCCCAGTGACCCCTGGGTTAGAGAGAGGGGAAATCAGCCAGGGTTCATGCCCCTGATCACTGTCCAGTGACCCCTGGGTTAGGGAGAGGGGGAAATCAGCCAGGGTTCCTGCTCCTGATCACTGCCCAGTGACCCCTGGGTGAGAGAGAGGGGAAATCAGCCAGGGTTCCTGCTCCTGATCACTGCCCAGTGACCCCTGGGTTAGAGAGAGAGGAAATCAGCCAGGGTTCCTGCTCCTGATCACTGCCCAGTGATCCCTGGGTTAGAGAGAGCGGGGAAATCAGCCAGGGTTCCTGCTCCTGATCACTGCCCAGTGATCCCCGGGGTAGAGAGAGAGGGGAAATCAGCCAGGGTTCCTGCTCCTGATCACTGCCCAGTGACCCCTGGGTTAGAGAGAGGGGAAATCAGCCAGGGTTCCTGCCCCTGATCACTGCCCAGTGACCCCTGGGTTAGAGAGAGGGGAAATCAGCCAGGGTTCCTGCTCCTGATCACTGCCCAGTGACCACTGGGTTAGAGAGAGGGGAAATCAGCCAGGGTTCCTGCTCCTGATCACTGCCCAGTGACCCCTGGGTTAGAGAGAAGGGGAAATCAGCCAGGGTTCCTGTTCTTGATCACTGCCCAGTGACCCCTGGGTTAGAGAGAGGGGGAAATCAGCCAGGGTTACTGCTCCTGATCACTGCCCAGTGACCCCTGGGTTAGAGAGAGAGGGGAAATCAGCCAGGGTTCCTGCTCCTGATCACTGCCCAGTGACCCCTGGGTTAGAGAGAGAGGGGAAATCAGCCAGGGTTCCTGCTCCTGATCACTGCCCAGTGACCCCTGGGTTAGAGAGAGAGGGGAAATCAGCCAGGGTTCCTGCTCCTGATCACTGCCCAGTGACCCCTGGGCTAGAGAGAGAGGAAATCAGCCAGGGTTCCTGCTCCTGATCACTGCCCAGTGATCCCTGGGTTAGAGAGAGCGGGGAAATCAGCCAGCGTTCCTGCTCCTGATCACTGCCCAGTGATCCCCGGGGTAGAGAGAGAGGGGAAATCAGCCAGGGTTCCTGCTCCTGATCACTGCCCAGTGACCCCTGGGTTAGAGAGAGGGGAAATCAGCCAGGGTTCCTGTTCCTGATCACTACCCAGTGACCCCTGGGTTAGAGAGAGGGGAAATCAGCCAGGGTTCCTGCTCCTGATCACTGCCCAGTGACCCCTGGGTTAGAGAGAGGGAAATCAGCCAGGGTTCCTGCTCCTGATCACTGTCCAGTGATCCCTGGGTTAGAGAGAGAGGGGAAATCAGCCAGGGTTCCTGCTCCTGATCATTGCCCAGTGAGCCCTAGTTTAAGGGGATGGGGGTAACTTTGTCCGGGTCCTCATTCCTCCCAATCCTCGTTCGGTGTCTGACTTTCCCCCAAACCCCCACCCCGTGGTGCTGTGTCGTTATGTTGAGTGGTTTTACATCGGGATGCTGATAAACCTGTGAATTCAGGCTGTGTGTTCTCTCCAGACAGACAAGTGTCCACCTTGGCTCGCTGTGTACAGGGGACGTGAAGCGCCGGAGAAAGACAGCCACGGTGACCAGTCCCACCACAGGTAACGTGCGACAACTAACACTGCCTTCAGTTTGGGTCACAGTCTCAGGATAAGGGCTCGGCCATTTAGCACTGAGATGAGGAGAAATCTCTTCACTCACAGGGTGGTGAATCGCTGGAATTCTCTGCCCCAGAGGGCTGTGGAGGCTCATTGTTTGAGTATATTCAAGATAGAGGTTGATTAGATTTTTGAATATTAAAGGAATCAAGGGATATGGGGACAGTGCAGGAAAGTGGAATTGAGGTCTAAGATCAGCCGTGATCTGATTGAATGGTGGAGCAGCTCGAGGGGCCGAATGGCCGACTCCTGCTCCTAATTCTCATGTTGTGATTCAGGGCTATGAGGAGAGAGTGGGGCAGTGAGATTAGTTTGGGATTGATACAGGGCTATGGAGAGAGCGGGACAGTGGGATTAGTTTGGGATTGATATAGGGATATGGACAGAGCAGCGAAGTGGGATTAGTTTGGGATTGATACAAGGCTATGGGGAGAGAGCGGGGCTGTGGGATTAGTGTGGGATTAATACAGGGCTATGGGGAGAGAGCGGGGCAGTGGGATTAGTTTGAGATTGATACAGGGCTATGGGGAGAGAGCGGGGCAGTGGGATTAGTTTGGGATTGATACAAGGCTATGGGGAGAGAGCGGGGCAGTGGGATTAGTTTGGGATTGATACAGGGCTATGAGGAGAGAGCGGGACAGTGGGATTAGTTTGAGATTGATACAGGGCTATGGGGAGAGAGCGGGGCAGTGGGATTAGTTTGAAGCTTTAAATCATAGAAATTTATGGCACAGGAGGCCATTCGGCCCATCGTGTCTGTCCCTGCGACCAAGAGCTACCTAGCCGAATCCCACTTTCCAGCTCTCGGTCCGTAGCCCTGTAGGTTACGGCACTTCCAAGTGCACATCCAAGTACTTTTTAAATGCTATGAAGGTTTCTGCCTCTACCCCCCTTTCAGGCAGTGAGTTCCAGACCCCCACCCCCCTCTGGGTGAAGAAAGTTCCCATCAACTCCCCTCTAAACCTCCTAGCAATCGAATCTGGGCGATTGTGTGCTGGGGAAGGACTGCAATGGCTGCTTGTGTTTGCCGGAGCCCCTGTGTGTTGTTGCTGCTCTCGCCTGGCTGAGCCTGGGTGCGTCTCGGAGCGATGACAAATCACCTGGGCCCACGGCCCTCCGTTATCTTTGGGCAGGCTGGCCCTCCCTTCGTTACCTTGAAGGCGGAGATGGTGAGCGAGAGTCAGCAGGAGACGGATGGGGCTGCGTCTCGGCCATTAGTTGTGGTGACAGTGTCTCAGCCCTCTCTCCCTGCCCGAGCCTGGTGGGCCCTCTGAATGTCCTCTGCAGCACACACTTGCTCTGTCCTTGGACTGTGTGTCGCACCATGGCTGTGGGTCCAGAGAGCCAGGCGAGGGGTCGCTTACAGGGTTCTGTATGGGCCCGTAATAAGGCACGTCCCATCCCCCCCCCCCACCTCCACCCCCCGACCCGTTCCCCCCCCGCCCTCCGCCCCCCCCCGTCTCCCCTCCCGCCCTCCCATCTATGTTCTCCTCTCAGTCCCTCGCCACTCTCCTCCTGTCTCGCCTCCCCTTGCGATAAACTGGCATGATCAATGTGTGGATTGTCCCAGGTGCCAGTGCGGTGTATTGGGCGAGGAATCGTGGTAACGCTGAGTTCCGGAACTGCCCGGCTCACAGGAGGAGGCCATTCAGCCCCTCGAGTCTGTTACACAGGAACAGGAGGAGGCCATTCAGCCCCTCGAGCCTGTTACACAGGAACAGGAGGAGGCCATTCAGCCCCTCGAGCCTGTTACACAGGAACAGGAGGAGGCCCATTCAGCCCCTCGAGCCTGTTACACAGGAACAGGAGAAGGCCATTCAGCCCCTCGAGCCTGTTACACAGGAACAGGAGGAGGCCATTCAGCCCCTCGAGCCAGTTAAACAGGAACAGGAGGAGGCCATTCAGCCCCTCGAGCCTGTTACACAGGAACAGGAGGAGGCCCATTCAGCCCCTCGAGTCTGTTACACAGGAACAGGAGGAGGCCCATTCAGCCCCTCGAGTCTGTTACACAGGAACAGGAGGAGGCCATTCAGCCCCTCGAGCCTGTTACACAGGAACAGGAGGAGGCCCATTCAGCCCCTCGAGCCTGTTACACAGGAACAGGAGGCCCATTCAGCCCCTCGAGCCTGTTACACAAGAACAGGAGGAGGCCATTCAGCCCCTCGAGCCTGTTACACAGGAACAGGAGGAGGCCATTCAGCCCCTCGAGCCTGTTACACAGGAACAGGAGGAGGCCCATTCAGCCCCTCGAGCCTGTTACACAAGAACAGGAGGAGGCCATTCAGCCCCTCGAGCCTGTTACACAGGAACAGGAGGAGGCCATTCAGCCCCTCGAGCCTGTTACACAGGAACAGGAGGAGGCCATTCAGCCCCTCGAGCCTGCTCTGCCATTCAGTGAGATCATGGCTGATCTGTGACCTAACTCCATATACCGGCCTTTGGCCCATATCCCCTCATACCTTTGGTTAACAGAAAGCTGTCAATCTCCGATTTAAAATTAACAATTGACCCAGCATCAATTGCCGTATGGGGAAGAGAGTTCCAAACTTCTCCCACCCTGTGTGTGTCGAAGTGTTTCCTCATTTCACTCCTGAAAGGTCTGGCTCTAATTTTTACACTCTGCCCCCTAGTCCCAGACTCCCCAACCAGCGGGAATAGTTTCTCTCTATCGATATAGTTGGGACAAAGAAAGAGGTTCTGCTGATGGATTATGAGCAGCTAGGGGCCAAATTAAAAAGCAGAACCACAAAGGTAATAATCTCTGGATTACTACCTGAGCCACAAGTGTGAATAAGATCAGAGAGTTAAACACGTGGCTCAAAGGCTGGTGTGGGAGAAATGGGATTTGGTTCCTGGGACACTGGCACCAGTACTGGGGTAAGAGGGAGCTGCTCCGTTGGGACGGGCTCCACTTAGACCGTGCTGGGACTAGGGTCCTGACCAATCAAATAACTAGGGCTGTAGAGAGGCTTTAAACTAAATAATGGGAGCGGATTCAGGGGTACGAAAATTTAAAAAGTCAAAGAATAAGGAGAAGAAATTAGAGCAGGGTAGCACTGGGGGAAATGAAAACCAGAGCGTGCCAGGAATGTATAAACATAAAGATGAATCAGAAAGTGGGGTCAAAGCAGGAAAAAATGGTAAACAAACAAATTTAAAAGCTCTTTATCTGAATGCACGCAACATTCGTAACAAAATAGATGAGTTGACGGCACAAATGGGTTTGATCTGATAGCCATTACAGATTCATGGTTGCAAGGTGACCAAGGCTGGGAACTAAATATTCAGGGTATTTGACAATCCGGAAGGACAGACAGAAAGGTAAAGGAGATGGGGTAGCTCTGTTAATAAAGGATAGGATCAGTGCGTTAGTGAGAAACGATATTGGCTCAGAAGATCAAGATGTTGAATCAGTTTGGGTGGAGATAAAGAATAATAAGGGGAAAAGTCGCTGGTGGGCGTAGTCTATAGGCCTCTAACAGTCGCTACACTGTTGGACGGAGTGTAAATCAAGAAATAATGGAGGCTTGTAAAAAAGGAACGCCAATAATCATGGATGATTTTAACAAAGCAAATTGTGGGACAAAGCAAATTGACCAGGGTAGCCTTGAGGAAGAGTTCATAGAGTGTATCCGGGATAGTTTCCTTGAACAGTACGTTGCGGAACCAACCAGGGAGCAGGCTATCTTAGATCTGGCACTGTGTAATGAGACAGGATTAATAAATGATCTCCTAGTAAAGGATCCTCTAGGAATGAGTGACCATAACATGGTTGAATTTCAAATTCAGTTGAAGGGTGAGAAAGTTGGTTCTCAAACCAGTGTCCTCCTCTTAAATAAAGGAGACTACAAAGGTATGAAGGCAGCGTTGGCTAAAGTGGACTGGGAAAATAAATTAAAGTATGGGACGGTTGATGAGCAGTGGCAAACATTGAAGGAGATATTTCATAACTCACGACAAAAATATATCCCAATGAGAAGGAAAGACTGTAAGAGAAGGGATAACCATCCATGGCTAACTAAGGAAATGAGGGATGGTATAAAATTGAAAACAAGAGCATACAATGTGACCAAGACTAGTGGGAGGCCAGAGGATTGGGAAACTTTTAAAAGCCAGCAAAGAACAACTAAAAAGATAATAGAGAGAGAAGGTAGATTATGAAAGTAAACTAGCAAGAAATATAAAAACAGATAGTAAGAGTTTCTACAGGTACATAAAAAGGAAAAGAGTGGCTAAAGTAAATGTTGGTCCCCTGGAGGATGAGACTGGGGAATTAATAATGGGGAACAGGGAAATGGCAGGGACTTTGAACAAATATTATGTATCGGTCTTCACAGTAGAAGACACTAAAAACATCCCAATAGTGGATAAACAAGGGGCTATAGGTGGGGAGGAACTTAATACAATCACTATCACGAATGACGTCGTACTCAGTAAAATAATGGGACTAAAGGCGGACAAGTCCCCGGGACCTGATGGCTTACATCCTCGGGTCTGAAAAGAAGTGGCTGCAGAGAAAGTGGATGCATTGATTGGAATCTACCAAAATTCCCAGGATTCTGGGGAGGTCCCAGCGGATTGGAAAACCGCAAATGTAACGCCCCTATTTAAAAAAGGAAACAGACAGAAAGCAGGAAACTATAGACCAGTTAGCCTAACATCTGTGGTTGCGAAAATGCTGGAGTTCATTATTAAGGAAGCAGTAGCAGGACATTTGGAAAAGCATAATTCAATCAAGCAGAGTCAGCGAGGTTTTATGAAAGGGAAATCATGTTTGACAAATTTTCTGGAGTTCTTTGAGGATGTAACGAACAGGGTGAGATAAGGGGGAACCAGTGGATGTGGTGTATTTGGATTTCCAGAAGGCATTCGATAAGGTGCCACATAAAAGGTTACTGCACAAGATAAAAGCTGGGGGTAATATATTGGATAGAGGATTGGCTAACGAACAGAAAACAGAGAGTCGGGATAAATGGATCATTTTCCGGTTGGCAAACAGTGGGGTGCCGCAGGGATCGGTGCTGGGTCCTCAACTATTTACAATCTATATTAATGACTTGGATGAAGGCACCGAGTGCAATGTAGCCAAGTTTGCTGATGATACAAAGATGGTTGGGAAAGGAAATTGTGAGGAGGTCACAAAGAATCTGCAAAGGGATATAGACAGGATAAGTGACTGGGCAAACATATGGCAGATGGAGAATAATGTGGGAAAATGTGAGGTTATCCACTTTGGCAGAAAAAATTGAAAAGCAAATAATTTAAATGGAGAAAGATTGCAAAGTGCTGCAGTACAGAGGGACCTGGGGGTCCTTGTGCATGAAACACAAAGAGTTAGTATGCAGGTACAGCAAGTGATCAGGAAGGCCAAGGGAATCTTGGCCTTTATTGCAAGGGGGATGGAGTATAAAAGCAGAGAAGTCCTTCTACAACTGTACAGGGTGTTGGTGAGGCCACACCTGGAGTACTGCGTACAGTTTTGGTCTCCGTATTTAAGGAAGGATATACCGTATATACTCGCGTATCCTGCGATCTCGCGTATCATGCGACCCCTAAATTTTCATCCCCAAAACATGATTTTACCGTGCTCCCTCTCCGTGCTCCCTCTCCGTGCTCCCTCTCCGTGCTCCCTCTCCGTGCTCCCTCTCCGTGCTCCCTCTCCGTGCTCCCTCTCCGTGCTCCCTCTCCGTGCTCCCTCTCCGTGCTCCCTCTCCGTGCTCCCTCTCCGTGCTCCCTCTCCGTGCTCCCTCTCCGTGCTCCCTCTCCGTGCTCCCTCTCCGTGCTCCCTCTCCGTGCTCCCTCTCCGTGCTCCCTCTCCGTGCTCCCTCTCCGTGCTCCCTCTCCGTGCTCCCTCTCCGTGCTCCCTCTCCGTGCTCCCTCTCCGTGCTCCCTCTCCGTGCTCCCTCTCCGTGCTCCCTCTCCGTGCTCCCTCTCCGTGCTCCCTCTCCGTGCTCCCTCTCCGTGCTCCCTCTCCGTGCTCCCTCTCCGTGCTCCCTCTCCGTGCTCCCTCTCCGTGCTCCCTCTCCGTGCTCCCTCTCCGTGCTCCCTCTCCGTGCTCCCTCTCCGTGCTCCCTCTCCGTGCTCCCTCTCCGTGCTCCCTCTCCGTGCTCCCTCTCCGTGCTCCCTCTCCGTGCTCCCTCTCCGTGCTCCCTCTCCGTGCTCCCTCTCCGTGCTCCCTCTCCGTGCTCCCTCTCCGTGCTCCCTCTCCGTGCTCCCTCTCCGTGCTCCCTCTCCGTGCTCCCTCTCCGTGCTCCCTCTCCGTGCTCCCTCTCCGTGCTCCCTCTCCGTGCTCCCTCTCCGTGCTCCCTCTCCGTGCTCCCTCTCCGTGCTCCCTCTCCGTGCTCCCTCTCCGTGCTCCCTCTCCGTGCTCCCTCTCCGTGCTCCCTCTCCGTGCTCCCTCTCCGTGCTCCCTCTCCGTGCTCCCTCTCCGTGCTCCCTCTCCGTGCTCCCTCTCCGTGCTCCCTCTCCGTGCTCCCTCTCCGTGCTCCCTCTCCGTGCTCCCTCTCCGTGCTCCCTCTCCGTGCTCCCTCTCCGTGCTCCCTCTCCGTGCTCCCTCTCCGTGCTCCCTCTCCGTGCTCCCTCTCCGTGCTCCCTCTCCGTGCTCCCTCTCCGTGCTCCCTCTCCGTGCTCCCTCTCCGTGCTCCCTCTCCGTGCTCCCTCTCCGTGCTCCCTCTCCGTGCTCCCTCTCCGTGCTCCCTCTCCGTGCTCCCTCTCCGTGCTCCCTCTCCGTGCTCCCTCTCCGTGCTCCCTCTCCGTGCTCCCTCTCCGTGCTCCCTCTCCGTCCTCCCTCTCCGTCCTCCCTCTCCGTCCTCCCTCTCCGTCCTCCCTCTCCGTCCTCCCTCTCCGTCCTCCCTCTCCGTCCTCCCTCTCCGTCCTCCCTCTCCGTCCTCCCTCTCCGTCCTCCCTCTCCGTCCTCCCTCTCCGTCCTCCCTCTCCGTCCTCCCTCTCCGTCCTCCCTCTCCGTCCTCCCTCTCCGTCCTCCCTCTCCGTCCTCCGCCACTCCCTCTCCCCCTTAAGAGAAGAATTTCAGCAGGAGTCAAATGGATTTTTTTTTGCATTGAGAGGATGTAGTTAGTGGTGTGCTGCAGGAACTTGGCTTGTTTTCCACATAAACTAATGATTTGGTCATGAGTATCGAGGAACTAATATCAACCAGGGATATTCGATTTACAACCATCATGGAGAGTGAGAGGGGAAACCAAGAGAAATGTCTTTACATAGAGGATTGTTGGAGCATGCCGAGATTCAGCGTGGATACGGTCTGCTTAACAGCCTAACAGCCTAATCTTGGCCAACACTTCACACCCGCAAATTTTGTATCTCGCGTATCATGCGACCCCCCAAATTTAGGTTACAATTTAGGTCTTCAAAAGTCGCATGATACGCGAGTAAATACGCTACTTGCATTGGAGGCTGTTCAGAGAAGGGTCACTAGGTTGATTCCGGAGATGAGGGGGTTGTCTTATGAAGAAAGGGCCTCTACTCATTGAAGTTCAGAAGAATGAGAGGTGAACATAGAAGATAATGAGGGGACTCGACAAGGTGGATGGAGGGATGATATTTCCACTCATAGGGGAACTAAAACTAGGGGACATAGTCCCAGAATAAGGGGCCGCCCATTTAAAACTGAGATGAGGAGGAATTTCTTCTCTCGGCCTAGGGCCCACTGCCCCCTCCCTCCCCCTCAGTGCGGGGCCTGGGTCAGGCCGAGGTGAGGGTGGGTTTTAACCGGATTGGCTAACCTTTGAACCTCTCGTTGCAGCGGCGTCCTGTCACCACGGCGACGGTGTCGGCCCGAACCCGGAAGATGCTGGGAGCAGCAGGAGCTCAGCGAGCATGGAGTGGGTGGAGGTCGTGCCCAGAGCGGCAGCGGACAAAGCGGGGCCCATGGAGCGGGTGGAAGCGTTGACCCCGATCGCCCCTGGAGCGGGCACACAGTTATGACGAGGCCCCAGAGACAGGGACTGACTGACTTGAGCTGCCAGCAGCAGCGCTGAAGGGCTTTGAGGACTCGCGGGGCTCCCGTTACAAAATGGGCCGCTGTGGTACGGGGCCGTGACGTTAATCTCCCCCTCCCTCCCCCCCCCCCTTCCACCCCCGTGTCTCGGCACTGCCCCCCACACACAGACCCTGACTGCACTGGGTGTCCCCGAGATCGGGGGCATGACACAGCGCGAGGGAGACTGGAGTGGAATCCACCCATGGGACAGGGGCCGGAACATCATCTTGCTTCAATCTGATGCCGCTGACTGGACCCTGCCCCGGAGCATTGAGGCAACAGGAATAGAGGGCGATGTGTGTGTCAGCACAGCAGGGGCCGTGCCTCTCGCTGTGGGCTGCGAATATCACACATGGGACGAGTTGTGTGAAGCCAGAGCTGCAATTTGCTTCGAGTCCCGATTGAATCCCAATCAAATGTCCTCGCATCCCTCCCACCCACCCTCCCCTCCCCTCCCTCCCACGCTCCCCTCCCTCCCAACCTTCCCTCCCTCCTACCCTCCCTCCCATCCTTCCCTCCCTCCCACCCTCCCTCCCATCCTTCCCTCCCTCCCACCCTCCCCTCCCTCTCTCCCTCCCCTCCCCACCAGAGTGTTACCATAGTAACGTACAGTGTTATATAATACATACAGGAGTGTTATACCCAGTAACACACAGTGTGTTATTATATAATATATACAGGAGTGTTATACCCAGTAACACACAGTGTGTTATTATATAATATATACAGGAGTGTTATACCCAGTAACACAGTGTGTTATTATATAATATATACAGGAGTGTTATACCCAGTAACACAGTGTGTTATATAATATATACAGGAGTGTTATACCCAGTAACACACAGTGTGTTATTATATAATATATACAGGAGTGTTATACCCAGTAACACACAGTGTGTTATTATATAATATATACAGGAGTGTTATACCCAGTAACACAGTGTGTTATTATATAATATATACAGGAGTGTTATACCCAGTAACACAGTGTGTTATTATATAATATATACAGGATTGTTATACCCAGTAACACACAGTGTGTTATTATATAATATATACAGGAGTGTTATACCCAGTAACACAGTGTGTTATTATATAATATATACAGGAGTGTTATACCCAGTAACACACAGTGTTATTATATAATATATACAAGTGTTATACCCAGTAACACTTGGTGATATTATATAATATATACAGGAGTGTTATACCCAGTAACACACAGTGTGTTATTATATAATATATACAGGAGTGTTATACCCAGTAACACAGTGTGTTATTATATAATATATACAGGATTGTTATACCCAGTAACACACAGTGTGTTATTATATAATATATACAGGAGTGTTATACCCAGTAACACAGTGTGTTATTATATAATATATACAGGATTGTTATACCCAGTAACACACAGTGTGTTATTATATAATATATACAGGAGTGTTATACCCAGTAACACAGTGTGTTATTATATAATATATACAGGAGTGTTATACCCAGTAACACACAGTGTTATTATATAATATATACAGGATTGTTATACCCAGTAACACAGTGTGTTATTATATAATATATACAGGAGTGTTATACCCAGTAACACACAGTGTTATTATATAATATATACAAGTGTTATACCCAGTAACACTTGGTGATATTATATAATATATACAGGAGTGTTATACCCAGTAACACACAGTGTGTTATTATATAATATATACAGGAGTGTTATACCCAGTAACACAGTGTGTTATTATATAATATATACAGGAGTGTTATACCCAGTAACACAGTGTGTTATTATATAATATATACAGGATTGTTATACCCAGTAACACACAGTGTGTTATTATATAATATATACAGGAGTGTTATACCCAGTAACACAGTGTGTTATTATATAATATATACAGGAGTGTTATACCCAGTAACACACAGTGTTATTATATAATATATACATGATTGTTATACCCAGTAACACACAGTGTGTTATTATATAATATATACAGGAGTGTTATACCCAGTAACACAGTGTGTTATTATATAATATATACAGGAGTGTTATACCCAGTAACACAGTGTGTTATTATATAATATATACAGGATTGTTATACCCAGTAACACACAGTGTGTTATTATATAATATATACAGGAGTGTTATACCCAGTAACACACAGTGTTATTATATAATATATACAGGATTGTTATACCCAGTAACACAGTGTGTTATTATATAATATATACAGGAGTGTTATACCCAGTAACACACAGTGTTATTATATAATATATACAAGTGTTATACCCAGTAACACTTGGTGATATTATATAATATATACAGGAGTGTTATACCCAGTAACACACAGTGTGTTGTTATATAATATATACAGGAGTGTTATACCCAGTAACACAGTGTGTTATTATATAATATATACAGGAGTGTTATACCCAGTAACACAGTGTGTTATTATATAATATATACAGGATTGTTATACCCAGTAACACACAGTGTGTTATTATATAATATATACAGGAGTGTTATACCCAGTAACACAGTGTGTTATTATATAATATATACAGGAGTGTTATACCCAGTAACACACAGTGTTATTATATAATATATACATGATTGTTATACCCAGTAACACACAGTGTGTTATTATATAATATATACAGGAGTGTTATACCCAGTAACACAGTGTGTTATTATATAATATATACAGGAGTGTTATACCCAGTAACACAGTGTGTTATTATATAATATATACAGGATTGTTATACCCAGTAACACACAGTGTGTTATTATATAATATATACAGGAGTGTTATACCCAGTAACACACAGTGTTATTATATAATATATACAGGATTGTTATACCCAGTAACACAGTGTGTTATTATATAATATATACAGGAGTGTTATACCCAGTAACACACAGTGTTATTATATAATATATACAAGTGTTATACCCAGTAACACTTGGTGATATTATATAATATATACAGGAGTGTTATACCCAGTAACACACAGTGTGTTGTTATATAATATATACAGGAGTGTTATACCCAGTAACACAGTGTGTTATTATATAATATATACAGGAGTGTTATACCCAGTAACACAGTGTGTTATTATATAATATATACAGGATTGTTATACCCAGTAACACACAGTGTGTTATTATATAATATATACAGGAGTGTTATACCCAGTAACACAGTGTGTTATTATATAATATATACAGGAGTGTTATACCCAGTAACACACAGTGTTATTATATAATATATACATGATTGTTATACCCAGTAACACACAGTGTGTTATTATATAATATATACAGGAGTGTTATACCCAGTAACACAGTGTGTTATTATATAATATATACAGGAGTGTTATACCCAGTAACACAGTGTGTTATTATATAATATATACAGGATTGTTATACCCAGTAACACACAGTGTGTTATTATATAATATATACAGGAGTGTTATACCCAGTAACACAGTGTGTTATTATATAATATATACAGGAGTGTTATACCCAGTAACACACAGTGTTATTATATAATATATACAGGATTGTTATACCCAGTAACACAGTGTGTTATTATATAATATATACAGGAGTGTTATACCCAGTAACACACAGTGTTATTATATAATATATACAAGTGTTATACCCAGTAACACTCGGTGATATTATATAATATATACAGGAGTGTTATACCCAGTAACACACAGTGTGTTATTATATAATATATACAGAGTGTTATACCCAGTAACACACAGTGTGTTATTATATAATATATACAGGAGTGTTATACCCAGTAACACACAGTGTGTTATCATATAATATATACAGAGTGTTATACCCAGTAACACACAGTGTGTTATTATATAATATATACGGGAGTGTTATACCCAGTAACACACAATGTGTTATTATATAATATATACAGAGTGTTATACCCAGTAACACACAGTGTGTTATTATATAATATATACAGAGTGTTATACCCAGTAACACACAGTGTGTTATTATATAATACATACAGGAGTGTTATACCCAGTAACACACGGTGTGTTATTATATGAATATACAGGAGTGTTATACCCAGTAACACACAGTGTGTTATTATATAATATATACAGGAGTGTTATACCCAGTAACACACAGTGTTATTATATAATATATACAGGAGTGTTATACCCTGTAACACACAGTGTGTTATTATATAATATATACAGGAGTGTTATCCCCAGTGACACACAGTGTGTTATTATATAATATATACAGGAGTGTTATACCCAGTAACACACAGTGTTATTATATAATATATACAGGAGTGTTATACCCAGTAACACACAGTGTGTTATTATATAAATATACAGGAGTGTTATACCCAGTAACACACAGTGTGTTATTATATAATATATACAGGAGTGTTATACCCAGTAACACACAGTGTGTTATTATATAAATATACAGGAGTGTTATACCCAGTAACACACAGTGTGTTATTATATAATATATACAGGAGTGTTATACCCAGTAACACAGTGTGTTATTATATAATATATACAGGAGTGTTATACCCAGTAACACACAGTGTGTTATTATATAAATATACAGGAGTGTTATACCCAGTAACACACAGTGTTATTATATAATATATACAGGAGTGTTATACCCAGTAACACACAGTGTGTTATTATATAAATATACAGGAGTGTTATACCCAGTAACACACAGTGTGTTATTATATAATATATACAGGAGTGTTATACCCAGTAACACACAGTGTGTTATTATATAAATATACAGGAGTGTTATACCCAGTAACACACAGTGTGTTATTATATAATATATACAGGAGTGTTATACCCAGTAACACAGTGTGTTATTATATAATATATACAGGAGTGTTATACCCAGTAACACACAGTGTGTTATTATATAAATATACAGGAGTGTTATACCCAGTAACACACAGTGTGTTATTATATAATATATACAGAGTGTTATACCCAGTAACACACAGTGTGTTATTATATAATATATACGGGAGTGTTATACCCAGTAACACACAATGTGTTATTATATAATATATACAGAGTGTTATACCCAGTAACACACAGTGTGTTATTATATAATATATACAGAGTGTTATACCCAGTAACACACAGTGTGTTATTATATAATATATACAGGAGTGTTATACCCAGTAACATACGGTGTGTTATTATATAATATATACAGGAGTGTTATACCCAGTAACACAGTGTGTTATTATATAATATATACAGGAGTGTTATACCCAGTAACACACAGTGTGTTATTATATAATATATACAGGAGTGTTATACCCAGTAACACACAGTGTTATTATATAATATATACAGGAGTGTTATACCCAGTAACACACAGTGTGTTATTATATAATATATACAGGAGTGTTATACCCAGTGACACACAGTGTGTTATTATATAATATATACAGGAGTGTTATACCCAGTAACACAGTGTTATTGTATAAATATACAGGAGTGTTATACCCAGTAACACACAGTGTGTTATTATATAATATATACAGGAGTGTTATACCCAGTAACACAGTGTGTTATTATATAATATATACAGAGTGTTATACCCAGTAACACACAGTGTGTTATTATATAAATATACAGGAGTGTTATACCCAGTAACACACAGTGTGTTATTATATAATATATACAGGAGTGTTATACCCAGTAACACACAGTGTGTTATTATATAATATATACAGGAGTGTTATACCCAGTAACACAGTGTGTTATTATATAATATATACAGAGTGTTATACCCAGTAACACACGGTGTGTTATTATATAACATATACAGGAGTGTTATACCCAGTATCACAGTGTGTTATTATATAATATATACAGGAGTGTTATACCCAGTAACACACAGTGTGTTATTATATAATATATACAGGAGTGTTATACTCAGTAACACAGTGTGTTATTATATAATATATACACGAGTGTTATACCCAGTAACACACAGTGTGTTATTATATAAATATACAGGAGTGTTATACCCAGTAACACACAGTGTGTTATTATATAATATATACAGGAGTGTTATACCCAGTAACACACAGTGTGTTATTATATAATATATACAGAGTGTTATACCCAGTAACAACCTGACCGGGGGGGGGGGGGGCGAGGAGGGACCTGAAAAGGCAGAAACCCTCACCACATTTAAGAAGTACCTGGATGTGCACCTGAAGTGCCGTGACCCAAGGGCTACGGACCTAGAGCTGGAAAGTGGGATTAGACTGGATAGCTTGTTTTTGGCCGGCGTGGACTCGATGGGCCAAATGCCCTCGTTGTGTGCCGTGAAGTTCTATGGTTGTATGTCATGTCTTGTCGTCAATATATTAAACTTGTGGTGTAGCTGCTCTCTCCATTGAAAGTGCGTTGTGAATATTTCTGCGGATTTGCTGCCCGTTATGTTTCTGTGTGATGTCAGTAATTTCCAATCTAATAAGAACTTGTATTATTATGTCCATTGCTGTCACGGCTTGCTGTCACACCTCATGCTATACTGTCTGTTCCTTCCAAATTACTCTGTGTTCTGATGCACATTTGTCCACCATTTTCTCCTCAGTATGTGAAATTTCTAACGTCCCAAATAAGGTTTTTAAACAATTTTAAATTCAAATATTTAGATATTTCGCAAGTATCTGATCAAATGTAGCCATTGAATTGTCTGTTATTGCTTTCATTAAAGTTTTTACTGGACAAGCTCGGGCTTTCCTCCAAACCGGGTCGTGAGCTATTGATCATTAAGGGGAGGGGGAGGGAGAGGGAGGGGTCAGTGAGTGGGGGGGGAGGGGAGTCAGTGAGTGGGGGGGGGAGGGGAGCAAGTGAGTGGGGGGGGAGGGGAGCCAGTGAGTGGGGGGGGAGGGGAATCAGTGAGTGGGGGGGAGGGGAGTCAGTGAGTGGGGGGGGAGGGAAGTCTGAGTGGGGGGGGAGGGGAGTCAGTGAGTGGGGGGGGAGGGGAGTCAGTGAGTGGGGGGTGGGGGGGGAGGGGAGTCAGTGAGTGGGGGGTGGGGGGGGAGGGGAGTCAGTGAGTGGGGGGGGGAGGGGAGTCAGTGAGTGGGGGGGGAGGGGAGTCAGTGAGTGGGGGGGGAGGGGAGTCAGTGAGTGGGGGGGGAGGGGAGTCAGAGTGGGGGGGGAGGGAAGTCAGTGAGTGGGGGAGAGGGAAGTCAGTGAGTGGGGGAGAGGGAAGTCAGTGAGTGGGGGGGGGGAGTGAGTGAGTGGGGGGGTGGAGAGGAGTCAGTGAGTGGGGGGGTGGAGAGGAGTCAGTGAGTGGGGGGGGAGGGGAGTCAGTGAGTGGGGGGGGAGGGGAGTCAGTGAGTGGGGGGAGGGGAGTCAGTGAGTGGGGGGGGAGGGGAGTCAGTGAGTGGGGGGGGAGGGGAGTCAGTGAGTGGGGGGGGAGGGGACTCAGTGAGTGTGGGGGAGGGGAGTCAGTGAGTGGGGGGGGAGGGGAGTCAGTGAGTGGGGGGGGAGGGGAGTCAGTGAGTGGGGGGGGAGGGGAGTCAGTGAGTGGGGGGGAGGGGAGTCAGTGAGTGGGGAAGGAGGGGAGTCAGTGAGTGGGGGGGGAGGGGAGTCAGTGAGTGGGGGGAGAGGGGAGTCAGTGAGTGAGGGGGAGGGGAGTCAGTGAGTGGGGGGGAGGAGAGTCAGTGAGTGGGGGGGGAGGGGAGTCAGTGAGTGGGGGGGGAGGGGAGTCAGTGAGTGGGGGGGGGAGGTGAGTCAGTGAGTGGGGGGGGGAGGGGAGTCAGTGAGTGGGGGGGGGAGGGGAGTCAGTGAGTGGGGGGGGGAGGGGAGTCAGTGAGTGGGGGGGGGAGGGGAGTCAGTGAGTGGGGGCGGGAGGGGAGTCAGTGAGTGGGGGGGGGAGGGGAGTCAGTGAGTGGGGGGGGGAGGGGAGTCAGTGAGTGGGGGGGGAGGGGAGTCAGTGAGTGGGGGGGAGGGGAGTCGGTGAGTGGGGGGGGAGGGGAGTCGTTGAGTGGGGGGGCGGGGAGTCGTTGAGTGGGGGGAGGGGAGGGGAGTCAGTGAGTGGGGGGGAAGGGGAGTCAGTGAGTGGGGGGGTGATGGTGAGTGGGGGGGAGGGGAGGGGAGTCAGTGAGTGAGGGGGAGGGGAGTCGGTGAGTGGGGGGGAAGGGGAGTCGGTGAGGGGGGGGGGAGGGGAGTCAGTGAGTGGCGGGGGAGGGGAGTCAGTGAGTGGGGGGGAGGGGAGTCAGTGAGTGGGGGGGGGAGGGGAGTCAGTGAGTGGGGGGGGGGAGTCGGTGAGTGGGGGGGGGAGGGGAGTCAGTGAGTGGGGGGGGAGGGGAGTCAGTGAGTGGGGGGGGTGGAAGGGGAGTCAGTGAGGGGGGGGGAGGGGAGTCAGTGAGTGGCGGGGGAGGGGAGTCAGTGAGTGGGGGGGAGGGGAGTCAGTGAGTGGGGGGGGAGGGGAGTCAGTGAGTGGGGGGGGGGAGTCGGTGAGTGGGGGGGGGAGGGGAGTCAGTGAGTGGGGGGGGAGGGGAGTCAGTGAGTGGGGGGGAAGGGGAGTCGGTGAGTGGGGGGGAAGGGGAGTCGGTGAGTGGGGGGGGGAGGGGAGTCAGTGAGTGGGGGGGGTGGAAGGGGAGTCAGTGAGTGGGGGGGAGGGGAGTCAGTGAGTGGGGGGGAAGGGGAGTCGGTGAGTGGGGGGGTGATGGTGAGTGGGGGGGGAGGGGAGGGGAGTCAGTGAGTGGGGGGGAGGGGAGTCAGTGAGTGGGGGGGAAGGGGAGTCGGTGAGTGGGGGGGAAGGGGAGTCGGTGAGTGGGGGGGAGGGGAGTCAGTGAGTGGGGGGGAGGGGAGTCAGTGAGTGGGGGGGGAGGGGAGTCAGTGAGTGGGGGGGAGGGGAGTCAGTGAGTGGGGGGGAAGGGGAGTCGGTGAGTGGGGGGGAGGGGAGTCAGTGAGTGGGGGGGAGGGGAGTCAGTGAGTGGGGGGGGAGGGGGGAGAAGGGGAGTCAGTGAGTGGAAGGGGAGTCAGTGAGGGGGGGAGGGGAGTCGGTGAGTGGGGGGGAGGGGAGGGGAGTCAGTGAGTGGGGTGGGAGGGGGGGGGAGGAGGTGAGGGGGGGGTGATGGTGAGTGGGGGGGGAGGGGAGTCAGTGAGTGGGGGGGAGGGGAGTCGGTGAGTGGGGGGGAGGGGAGTCGGTGAGTGGGGGGGAGGGGAGTCGGTGAGTGGGGGGGAGGGGAGTCGGTGAGTGGGGGGAGGGGGAGTCGGTGAGTGGGGGGAGGGTGAGTCAGTGAGTGGGGAGGGGAGGGGAGTCGGTGAGTGGGGGGGAGGGGAGTCGGTGAGTGGGGGGGAGGGGAGTCGGTGAGTGGGGGGAGGGGGAGTCAGTGAGTGGGGAGGGGAGGGGAGTCAGTGAGTGGGGAGGGGAGGGGAGTCAGTGAGTGGGGGGGGGAGGGGAGTCAGTGAGTGGGGAGGGAGGGGAGTCAGTCAGTGAGTGGGGGGGGAGGGGAGTCAGTGAGTGGGGGGGGGAGGGGAGTCGGTGAGTGGGGGGGGAGGGGAGTCAGTGAGTGGGGAGGGAGGGGAGTCAGTCAGTGAGTGGGGGGGGGAGGGGAGTCAGTGAGTGGGGGGGGGAGGGGAGTCGGTGAGGGGGGGGGAGGGGAGTCGGTGAGTGGGGGGGGAGGGGAGTCAGTGAGTGGGGAGGGAGGGGAGTCGGTGAGTGGGGGGGGGAGGGGAGTCGGTGAGTGGGGGGGGAGGGGAGTCAGTGAGTGGGGAGGGAGGGGAGTCGGTGAGTGGGGGGGGGAGGGGAGTCAGTGAGTGGGGAGGGAGGGGAGTCAGTGAGTGGGGAGGGAGGGGAGTCGGTGAGTGGGGGGGGGAGGGGAGTCAGTGAGTGGGGGGGAGGGGGAGTCAGTGAGTGGGGGGGGGAGGGGAGTCAGTCAGTGAGTGGGGGGGGGGAGGGGAGTCGGTGAGTGGGGGGGGGAGGGGAGTCAGTGAGTGGGGGGGAGGGGGAGTCAGTGAGTGGGGAGGGAGGGGAGTCGGTGAGTGGGGGGGGGAGGGGAGTCAGTGAGTGGGGGGGGGAGGGGAGTCAGTGAGTGGGGGGGGAGGGGAGTCGGTGAGTGGGGGGGGGAGGGGAGTCAGTGAGTGAGTGGGGGGGGGAGGGGAGTCAGTGAGTGGGGGGGGAGGGGAGTCGGTGAGTGGGGGGGGGAGTCGGTGAGTGGGGGTGGGAGGGGAGTCAGTCAGTGAGTGGGGGGGGGAGGGGAGTCAGTGAGTGGGGAGGGAGGGGAGTCGGTGAGTGGGGGGGGAGGGGAGTCAGTGAGTGGGGAGGGAGGGGAGTCAGTCAGTGAGTGGGGGGGGAGTCGGTGAGGGGGGGGGAGGGGAGTCGGTGAGTGGGGAGGGGAGGGGAGTCAGTGAGTGGGGAGGGAGGGGAGTCAGTGAGTGGGGGAGGGAGGGGAGTCAGTGAGTGGGGAGGGAGGGGAGTCAGTGAGTGGGGAGGGAGGGGAGTCGGTGAGGGGGGGGGGGAGGGGAGTCAGTGAGTGGGGGGGAGGGGAGTCGGTGAGGGGGGGGTGATGGTGTGTGGGGGGGAGGGTCTGTGTATGCACAGTCTGGGCTTTGCTGGCATGGCCACCATTTATTGCCCTTGCGAAGGTGGTGATGAACCTTGATCTGCTGCAGACCACATGTTCTCGGTGATCCCACAGAGCTGTTAGGGCAGGAGCTCCATTGACTCCAGTTTACTCAGGCTCCTTGATGCCACACTCAGTCAAATGCTGCCTTGATGTTGAGGGCAGTCACTCTCATCTCACCTCTGAAATTCAGCTCTTTTGTCCATGTTTGGACCAAGGCTGTAATGAGGTCTGGAGCCGAGTGATCCTGGCGGACCCCAAACTGAGCATTGGTGAGCAGGTTATTGGTGAGTAAGTGCCGCTTGATAGCACTGTCGACAACACCTTCCATCACTTTGCTGATGATTGAGAGTAGACTGATGGGGCGGTAATTGGCCGGATTGGATTTGTCCTGCTTTTTGTGGACAGGACATACCTGGGCAGTTTTCCACATTGTCGGGTAGATGCCAGTGTTGTAGCTGTACTGGAACAGCTTGGCTAGAGGCACGGCTAGTTCTGGAGCACAAGTCTTCAGCACTACAGCCGGGATGTTGTTGGGGCCCATAGCCTTTGCTGTATCCAGTGTGCTCAGCTGTTTCTTGATATCACGTGGGGTGAATCGAATTGGCTGAAGACTGGCTTCTGTGATGGTGGGGACCTCAGGAGGAGGCCGATATGGATCATCCACTCGGCACTTCTGGCTGAAGATGGTGGCAAACGCTTCAGTCTTGGCTTTTGCACTCGCGTGCTGGGCTCTACCATCATTGAGGATGGGGATATTCATGGAGCCTCCTCCTCCCGTTAGTTGTTTAATGGTCCACCACCATTCACCACTGGATGTGGCAGGACTGCAGAGCTTTGATCTGATCCGTTGATTGTGGGATCGCTTAGCCCTGTCTATAGCATGCTGCTCCCGCTGTTTAGCATGCATGTAGTCCTGTGTTGCAGCTTCCCCAGGTTGGCAGCTTATCTTTAGGTATGCCTGGTGCTGCTCCTGGCATGCTCTTCTACACTCCTCATTGACCCAGGGTTGGTCCCAGGCTTGATGGTAATGGTAGAGTGAGGGATATACCGGGCCATGAGGTTACAGATTGTGGTGGAATACAATTCTGCTGCTGCTGATGGCCCACAGCGCCTCATGGAGGCCCAGTTTTGAGCTGCTAGATCTGTTCTGAATCTATCCCATTTAGCACGGTGGTAGTGCCACACAGCACCATGGAGGGTGTCCTCAGTGTGAAGACGGGACTTTGTCTCCACAATGACTGTGCGGTGATCACTGCGACCAATGCTGCCATGGACAGATGTATCTGCGACAGGTAGATTGGTAAGAACGAGGTCAAGTAGGTTTTTCCCTGGTGGTTCTCTCACCACCTGCCGCAGGCCCAGTCTGGCAGCTCTGTCCTTCAGGACTCGGCCAGCTCGGTCAGTAGTGGTGCTACCGAGACACTCTTGGTGATGGACATTGAAGTCCCCCACCCAGAGTACATTCTGTGCCCTTGCTACTCTCAGTGCTTCTTCCAAGTGGTGTTCAACATGGAGGGGTACTGATTCATCAGCTGAGGGAGGGCGGGAGGTGGTAATCAGCAGGAGGTTTCCTTGCCCATGCTTGACCTGAAGCCATGAGACTTCATGGGGTCCGGAGTCAATGTTGAGGACCCCCAGGGCCACTCCCTCCCGACTGTACACCACTGTGCCACCACCCCTGGTGGGTCAGGACATACCCAGGGATGGTGATGGAGGAGTCTGGGACATTGGCTGAAAGGTATAATTCTATGAGTATGACTGTCAGGCTGTTGCTTGTCCAGTGTGTGGGACAGCTCTCCCAATATTAGCACACGTCCCCAGATGTTGGTGAGGGGGACTTTGCCGGGTCGACTGGGCTGGGTGGGCCGTTGTCGTGTCTGAAGCTGGTGCCGAGTTTGATGCAGGGTGGTCCGTCCGGTTTTTAAAATTGTTTCTCGTTTGGTACAACGGAGCGTCTCGTTGGGCCATTTCAGAGGGCAGTTAAGAGTTAACCACATTGCCGTGGGTCTGGAGTCACATATAAGCCAGACCGGGTAAGGGCGGCAGATTTCGTTAAAGGACATCAGTGAACCAGGTGGGTTTTTACCATAATCCGGTAGTCTCATGGTCACCATTACTGACACTGGCTTTTTAGTCCAGATTTTATTGCAACATATAAGATTCTAAGGGGGCTCGATAAGGTGGATGCAGAGAGGATGTTTCCCCTTGTAAGGGAATCTAGAACTAGGGGGCATCATCTCAGAATAAGGGGCTGTCCATTTAAAACTGAGATGAGGAGGAATTTCTTCTCAGAAGGTTGTAAATCTGTGGAATTCTCAGCCCAGAGAGCTGTGGAGGCTGGGACATTGAATATGTTTAAGGCGGCGATGGGCAGATTTTTGAACGATAAAGGAGTGAAGGGTTATAGGGAGCGGGCAGGGAAGTGGAGCTGAGACCATGATCGGATCGGCCATGGTCTTATTGAATGGCGGAGCAGGCTCGAGGGACCGTATGGCCGACTCCTCCTATTTCTTATGTTCTTATTAACTCGCTCTGGTGCTGAGCAGCGCTGCCAAATCTCCTTGCACATCCGAGACTTCAGTTTCCAACACACCAATGTGCTATCCCGATACACTGAGGGTCCATGATTTGCTTTCATTTATTCATTCCTGGGATGTGGGCGTTGCTGGCAAGGCCGGCATTTATTGCCCATCCCTAATTGCCCCTTGAGAAGGTGGTGGTGAGCCGCCTTCTTGAACCGCTGCAGTCCGTGTGGTGAAGGTGCTCCCACAGTGCTGTTAGGGAGGGAGTTCCAGGATTGTGACCCAGCGACGATGAAGGAACGGCCGATATATTTCGCAGTCAGGATGATGTGTGACTTGGAGGGGAAGGTGGAGTTGATGGTGTTCCCATGCGCCTGCTGCCCTTGTCCTTCTAGGTGGTAGAGGTCACGGGTTTGGGAGGTGCTGCTGAAGAAGCCTTGGCGAGTTGCTGCAGTGTATCTTGTAGATGGTACACACTGCAGCCAGGGGGCGCCGGTGGTGGAGGGAGTGAGTGTTGAAGGTGGTCAGTTTGAGTTTTACACACACACACACACACACACACACACGACGCACTTCTCTCACTGTTGTATCAGTGTGGTTGTGTTTCTGTGCAATGAGTGAGTCTCCGGTCTGTGTATGGGTGTGTTAGTGCTGACATGATTTGCACACTATATATGCTGGGCAGTTTATATGTTTTTATATCCCTGTACAGGTCTACAGAGGAATCATTCTCAATAAAACTGAACATGAAGATAAGCTCTTGCACAATATTCACTTGTTTGCGAAACTGGTTCCTGTGTCAGGCCCTGTGGGGACCAGAAGGAATTGCTTTAATTGCAAACTGTCTCCAATGGATAACCTCTCAACAGTATTATTCAGCAACATAGGAACAGAAGGAGGCCATTCAGCCCCTCACGCTAGTTCTGCCATTTAATCCGATCTGTACCTTAAATATCTACCCGCCTTCACTCCATGTCCTTCCATAAGAACATAAGAATTCGGAACAGGAGTAGGCCATCTAGCCCCTCGAGCCTGCTCCGCCATTCAACAAGATCATGGCTGATCTGGCCGTGGACTCAGCTCCACTTACCCGCCCGCTCCCCATAACCCTTAATTACCTTATTGGTTAAAAATCTATCTATCTGTGACTTGAACACATTCAATGAGCTAGCCTCAACTACTTCCTTGGGCAGAGAATTCCACAGATTCACAACCCTCTGGGAGAAGAAATTCCTTCTCAACTCGGTTTTAAATTGGCTCCCCTGTATTTTGAGGCTGTGCCCCCTAGTTCTAGTCTCCCCGACCAGTGGAAACAACCTCTCTGCCTCTATCTTGTCTATCCCTTTCATTATTTTAAATGTTTCTATAAGATCCCCCCTCATCCTTCTGAACTCCAATGAGTAAAGACCCAGTCTACTCAATCTATCATCATAAGGTAACCCCCTCATCTCTGGAATCAGCCTTGTGAATCGTCTCTGTACCCCCTCCAAAGCTAGTATATCCTTCCTTAAGTAAGGTGACCAAAACTGCACGCAGTACTCCAGGTGCGGCCTCACCAATACCCTGTACAGTTGCAGCAGGACCTCCCTGCTTTTGTACTCCATCCCTCTCGCAATGAAGGCCAACATTCCATTCACCTTCCTGATTACCTGCAAACTAACTTTTTGGGATTCATGCACAAGGACCCCCAGGTCCCTCTGCAACGCAGCATGTTGTAATTTCTCCCCATTCAAATAATATTCCCTTTTACTGTTTTTTTTCCCAAGGTGGATGACCTCACACTTTCCGACATTGTATTCCATCTGCAAACCTTAGCCCATTCGCTTAACCTATCTAAATCTCTTTGCAGACTCTCTGTGTCCTCTACACAACCCGCTTTCCCACTAATCTTTGTGTCATCTGCAAATTTTGTTGCACTACACTCTGTCCCCTCTTCCAGGTCCTCTATGTATATTGTAAACAGTTGTGGTCCCAGCACCGATCCCTGTGGCACACCACTAACCACCGATTTCCAACCCGAAAAGGACCCATTTATCCCGACTCTCTGCTTTCTGTTCGCCAGCCAATTCTCTATCCATGCTAATACATTTCCTTTGACTCCGCGTATCCTTATATTCTACAGTAACCTTTTGTGTGGCACCTTATCGAATGCCTTTTGGAAATCTAAATACACCACATCCATCGGTACACCTCTATCCACCATGCACGTTATATCCTCAAAGAATTCCAGTAAATTAGTTAAACATGATTTCCCCTTCATGAATCCGTGCTGCGTCTGCTTGATTGCACTATTCCTATCTAGATATTCCCGCTATTTCTTCTTTAGTGATAGTTTCAAGTATTTTCCTCACTACAGATGTTAAACTAACCGACCTATAGTTATTTGCCTTTTGTCTGCCCCCTTTTTTAAACAGAGGCGTTACATTAGCTGCTTTCCAATCCGCTGGTACCTCCCCAGAGTCCAGAGACTTTTGGTAGATTATAACGAATGCATCTGCTATAACTTCCGCCATCTCTTTTAATACCCTGGGATGCATTTCATCCGGACCAGGGGACTTGTCTACCTTGAGTCCCATTAGCCTGTCCGGCACTACTCCCCTAGTGATAGTGATTGTCTCAAGGTCCTCCCTTCACACATTCCTGTGACCAGCAATTTTTGGCATGGTTTTTGTGTCTTCCACTGTGAAGACCGAAGCAAAATAATTGTTTAAGGTCTCAGCCATTTCCACATTTCCCATTATTAAATCCCCCTTCTCATCTTCTAATGGACCAACATTTACTTTAGTCACTCTTTTCCGTTTTATATATCTGTAAAAGCTTTTACTATCAGTTTTTATGTTTTGCGCAAGTTTACCCTCGTAATCTATCTTTCCTTTCTTTATTGCTTTCTTAGTCATTCTTTGCTGTTGTTTAAAATTTTCCCAATCTTCTATTTTCCCACTAACCTTGGCCACCTTATACGCATTGGTTTTTAATTTGATACTCTCCTTTATTTCCTTGGTTATCCACGGCTGGTTATCCCTTCTCTTACCACCCTTCTTTTTCACTGGAATATATTTTTGTTGAGCACTATGAAAGAGCTCCTTAAAAGTCCTCCACTGTTCCTCAATTGTGCCACTGTTTAGTCTGTGTTCCCAGTCTACTTTAGCCAACTCTGCCCTCATCCCACTGTAGTCCTCTTTGTTTAAGCATAGTACGCTCGTTTGAGACACTACTTCCTCACCCTCAATCTGTATTACAAATTCAACCATACTGTGATCACTCATTCCGAGAGGATCTTTTACTAGGAGATCGTTTATTATTCCTGCCTCATTACACAGGACCAGATCTAAGATCGCTTGCTCCCTTATAGGTTCTGTAACATACTGTTCTAAGAAACAATCCCGTATGCATTCTATGAATTACTCCTCCAGGCTACCCCGTGCGATTTGATTTGACCAATCGATATAGAGGTTAAAATCCCCCATGATTACTGCCGTTCCTTTTTCACATGCCTCCATTATTCCCTTGATTATTGCCCTCCCCACCATGAAGTTGTTATTTGGGGGCCTATAAACTACACCCACCAGTGACTTTTTCCCCTTACTATCTCTAATCTCCACCCACAATGATTCAACATTTTGTTCATTCGAGCCAATATCGTCTCTCACAACTGTCCTGATATCATCCTTTATTAACAGAGCTACCCCACCTCCTTTCCCTTCTTGTCTATCTTTCCGAATCGTCAGATACCCCTGTATGTTTAATTCCCAGTCTTGGCCACCCTGCAACCACGTTTCTGTAATGGCCACCAAATCATACCCATTTGTAATGATTTGTGCCGTCAACTCATTTACTTTATTTCGAATGCTGCGTGCGTTTAGGTAGAGTGTTTTAATACTAGTTTTTAAACCATGATTTTTAGTTTTGACCCCTCCTGCAGCCCCTTTATATTCAGTGGCCCTTTTTGTTTTTTGCCTTGTGTTTCTCTGCCCTCCACTTTTACTCATCTCCTTTCTGTCTTTTGCTTTTGTCTCCTTTTTGTTTCACTCTGTCTCCCTGCATTGGTTCCCATCCCCCTGCCATATTAGTTGAACCCCTCCCCAACAGCACTAGCAAACACTCCCTCTAGGACATTGGTTCCGGTCCTGCCCAGGTGCAGACCGTCCGGTTTGTACTGGTCCCACCTCCCCCAGAACCGGTTCCAATGCCCCAGGAATTTGAATCCCTCCCTGCTGCACCACTGCTCAAGCCACATTTACCCACCCATACCTTTACCCAACAATAATCTATCGTTCTCAGTCTGGTAAACTCCAATTGATCCATAGCTTGAGAATTCCAGATTCCCACCACTCTTTGTGTGAAGAAGCCCTTCCCGATATAATCCCCCAACGGCCTGGCTCTAATTTTAAGGTTATGCCCCTTGCTTTGGGCTGCCCCCACCAGAGGAAACAGTTTCTCTCAATCTACCTATCAAATCCCTTTTCACAACTCGATCAAATCACCTTGAAGCTTGTAAGTTCCATGGAATACAAGCCAAGTCTATGTCAATCACTTGCTCCCAATTTCTTCAAAGCCCTTCAGTATTGACCAGTTAGAGATGATTTTGTATCACAGGTACATAAGAACATAATAGGACCAGGAGTTGGCGATTTGACCCCTCGAGCCTGCTCCGCCATTCAATAAAATCATGGCTGATCTGATCATAGAAACATAGAAACGTAGAAAATAGGTGCAGGAGTAGGCCATTCGGCCCTTCTAGCCTGCACCGCCATTCAATGAGTTCATGGCTGAACATTCAACTTCAGTACCCCATTCCTGCTTTCTCACCATACCCCTTGATCCCCTTAGTAGTAAGGACTACTTCTAACTCCTTTTTGAATATATTTAGTGAATTGGCCTCAACAACTTTCTGTGATAGAGAATTCCACAGGTTCACCACTCTCTGGGTGAAGAAGTTTCTCCTCATCTCGGTCCTAAATGGCTTACCCCTTATCCTTAGACTGTGACCCCTGGTTCTGAACTTCCCCAACATTGGGAACATTCTTCCTGCATCTAACCTGTCTAAACCCGTCAGAATTTTAAACGTTTCTATGAGGTCGCCTCTCATTCTGCTGAACTCCAGTGAATACAAGCCCAGTTGATCCAGTCTTTCTTGATAGGTCAGTCCCGCCATCCCGGGAATCAGTCTGGTGAACCTTCGCTGCACTCCCTCAATAGCAAGAATGTCCTTCCTCAAGTTAGGAGACCAAAACCGTACACAATACTCCAGGTGTGGCCTCACCAAGGCCCTGTACAACTGTAGCAACACCTCCCTGCTCCTGTACTCAAATCCGCTCGCTATGAAGGCCAACATGCCATTTGCTTTCTTAACCGCCTGCTGTACCTGCATGCCAACCTTCAATGACTGATGTACCATGACACCCAGGTCTCGTTGCACCTCCCCTTTTCCTAATCTGTCACCATTCAGATAATAGTCTGTCTCTCTGTTTTTACCACCAAAGTGGATAACCTCACATTTATCCACATTATACTTCATCTGCCATGCATTTACCCACTCACCTAACCTATCCAAGTCACTCTGCAGCCTCATAGCATCCTCCTCGCAACTCACACTGCCACCCAACTTAGTGTCATCCGCAAATTTGGAGATACTACATTTAATCCCCTCGTCTAAATCATTAATGTACAGTGTAAACAGCTGGGGCCCTAGCACAGAACCTTGCGGTACCCCACTAGTCACTGCCTGCCATTCTGAAAAGTCCCCATTGACTCCTACTCTTTGCTTCCTGTCTGACAACCAATTCTCAATCCACGTCAGCACACTACCCCCAATCCCATGTGCTTTAACTTTGCACATTAATCTCTTGTGTGGGACCTTGTCGAAAGCCTTCTGAAAGTCCAAATACACCACATCAACTGGTTCTCCCCTGTCCACTCTACTGGAAACATCCTCAAAAAATTCCAGAAGATTTGTCAAGCATGATTTCCCTTTCACAAATCCATGCTGACTTGGACCTATCATGTCACCTCTTTCCAAATGCGCTGCTATGACATCATGGACTCAGCTCCACTTCCCTGCCCGCTCCACATAACCCTTTACTCCCTTATTGCTCAAAAATCTGTCTATCACCGCCTTCAATATATTCAATGATCCAGCCTCCACAGCTCTCTGGGGCAGAGAATTCCACAGATTTACAACCCTCTGAGAGAAGAAATTCTTCCTTATCTCAGTTTTAAATGAGCGACCCCTTATTCTGAGACGATGCCCATAGTTCTAGACTCCCCTACGAGGGGAAACATCCTCTCAGCATCTACCCTGTCAAGCCCTCTCAGTATCTTATACCTTTCAATAAGATCACCTCTCATTCTTCTAAACTCCAATGAGTATAGGCCCAACCTAATCAACCTTTCCTTGTAAGACAACACCTTCATCTCGGGAATTAACCTCGCACCTTAACCAGGTGAGAACTGAACTGCCCACTGACCTCGGGTCTGCCTACAATACCTGGCAGTTAACACGCTGAGCGATGACTTTCTAACCAACAATAACGGAAATGGTTGCCGTTATTTGCCCGAAATCACTGTGGGCAGTTTATGTGGTGTGCGGTGTGTACCTTCGGTGTTCAGGTGAAGCAGGGTATACTGGGGCCTGTGCATGCAGCCGTATTCACGGACTCCGTGTTAAAGTTGACCATTTTGTCCTTGTTTTAAACTTTCATTATTAATGGTGGTGTTCACACTGATCATGGGAATTGCGCATGTAAACACTTCATGTTGTAATGACACCCTGCTACCAGTGGGGGCACTGCAGTGTAGTCTGAGCACGTGCAGTGTGTCTAATTCCCTTGGGTGCATCAGTGCTGGTGGAATATTGAAAACCAGAGGACAAAGTTCAGGAACTTTCTTCAGATAAAGTTTATCTTGAAACAAAGTTGATATATTTTTTTAAACCTGGAGGGTGTGTGTGGGAAAAGGAGAGAGGAAAGAATGAGTCCTCGTTTCACAGTTGCTGCAGCTTGTGACTGTGGTCTTTAAACTTCAGAAAGTGCATTAAGCTGAGCATTTTAAGCTAAGGTTCCAGTCTTTGATTTCAAAATTAAACTGCTTCCTTTTCAGTGAATTATCTTGTGTACTTTGGCAGTTCGACAACGTAAACGCTCAAACTGCGGACAGCTGAGAGATTCTAACTGCTAACACTGGAGGTCTGTCCCCGGCCCCCCGACCCCTGTCCCCGTCCCCTGCCCCCGGGCCCCCGACCCCGCCCCCGGGCCTCTATGACTGTGACACAGGTAAACTATCCCTCCTCATCCTTCTCGACTGGTCTGCAGCCTTTGACACAGTGACCACTCCATCCTCCTCCAACACCTCTCCCCCATGGTCCAGCTGGGTGGGACTGCACTCGCCTGGTTCCATTCTTATCCATCTCATCGTAGCCCGAGAATCACCTGCAACGGCTTCTCTTCCCCCCCCCACATCGATACCTCTGGTGTCCCCCAAGGATCTATCCTTGGCCCCTCCTATTTCTCATCTACATGTTGCCCCTCGGTGACATCATCCGGAAACACAGCGTCAGTCTCCACATGTACGCTGACCTCACCACCACTTCTCTCCACCCCTGTTTGGTATCTAAATTGATAGATTGCTTGTCGGACATTCTGAGCCGGATGGGCAGAAATTTCCTCCAACAAAATATTGTGAAGACCGAAACTATTGAATTCGGACCCTAGTCACCGACTCCATCGCTGCACATAAACCTGTACCCCAGTGAGAGTCAGCACCTTCAGGGGAGGGGACCTGTACCCCAGTGACAGTCAGCACCTTCAGGGGAGGGGGGGACCTGTACCCCAGTGAGAGTCAGCACCTTCAGGGGAGGGGACCTGTACCCCAGTGAGAGTCAGCACCTTCAGGGGAGGGGACCTGTACCCCAGTGAGAGTCAGCACCTTCAGGGGAGGGGACCTGTACCCCAGTGAGAGTCAGCACCTTCAGGGGAGGGGACCTGTACCCCAGTGAGAGTCAGCACCTTCAGGGGAGGGGACCTGTACCCCAGTGAGAGTCAGCACCTTCAGGGGAGGAGGGGACCTGTACCCCAGTGAGAGTCAGCACCTTCAGGGGAGGGGACCCATACCCCAGTGAGAGTCAGCACCTTCAGGGGAGGAGACCTGTACCCCAGTGAGAGTCAGCACCTTCAGGGGAGGAGGGGACCTGTACCCCAGTGAGAGTCAGCACCTTCAGGGGAGGGGACCTGTACCCCAGTGACAGTCAGCACCTTCAGGGGAGGGGGGGACCTGTACCCCAGTGAGAGTCAGCACCTTCAGGGGAGGGGACCTGTACCCCAGTGAGAGTCAGCACCTTCAGGGGAGGGGACCTGTACCCCAGTGAGAGTCAGCACCTTCAGGGGAGGGGACCTGTACCCCAGTGAGAGTCAGCACCTTCAGGGGAGGGGACCTGTACCCCAGTGAGAGTCAGCACCTTCAGGGGAGGGGACCTGTACCCCAGTGAGAGTCAGCACCTTCAGGGGAGGAGGGGACCTGTACCCCAGTGAGAGTCAGCACCTTCAGGGGAGGGGACCCATACCCCAGTGAGAGTCAGCACCTTCAGGGGAGGGGACCTGTACCCCAGTGAGAGTCAGCACCTTCAGGGGAGGAGGGGACCTGTACCCCAGTGAGAGTCAGCACCTTCAGGGGAGGGGGGGACCTGTACCCCAGTGAGAGTCAGCACCTTCAGGGGAGGGGACCTGTACCCCGGTGAGAGTCAGCACCTTCAGGGGAGGGGACCCGTACCCCAGTGAGAGTCAGCACCTTCAGGGGAGGGACCTGTACCCCAGTGAGAGTCAGCACCTTCAGGGGAGGGGACCTGTACCCCAGTGAGAGTCAGCACCTTCAGGGGAGGGGACCTGTACCCCAGTGAGAGTCAGCACCTTCAGGGGAGGGGACCTGTACCCCAGTGAGAGTCAGCACCTTCAGGGGAGGGGACCTGTACCCCAGTGAGAGTCAGCACCTTCAGGGGAGGGACCTGTACCCCAGTGAGAGAAAGCACCTTCAGGGGAGGGGGGGACCTGTACCCCAGTGAGAGTCAGCACCTTCAGGGGAGGGGGGGACCGGTACCCCAGTGAGAGTCAGCACCTTCAGGGGAGGGACCTGTACCCCAGTGAGAGTCAGCACCTTCAGGGGAGGAGGGGACCTGTACCCCAGTGAGAGTCAGCACCTTCAGGGGAGGGGGGGACCTGTACCCCAGTGAGAGTCAGCACCTTCAGGGGAGGGGACCTGTACCCCAGTGAGAGTCAGCACCTTCAGGGGAGGGGACCCGTACCCCAGTGAGAGTCAGCACCTTCAGGGGAGGGGACCTGTACCCCAGTGAGAGTCAGCACCTTCAGGGGAGGGGACCTGTACCCCAGTGAGAGTCAGCACCTTCAGGGGAGGGGACCTGTACCCCAGTGAGAGTCAGCACCTTCAGGGGAGGGGACCTGTACCCCAGTGAGAGTCAGCACCTTCAGGGGAGGGGACCTGTACCCCAGTGAGAGTCAGCACCTTCAGGGGAGGGGACCTGTACCCCAGTGAGAGTCAGCACCTTCAGGGGAGGGGACCTGTACCCCAGTGAGAGTCAGCACCTTCAGGGGAGGAGGGGACCTGTACCCCAGTGAGAGTCAGCACCTTCAGGGGAGGGGACCTGTACTCCAGTGAGAGTCAGCACCTTCAGGGGAGGGGGGGACCTGTACCCCAGTGAGAGTCAACACCTTCAGGGGAGGGGACCTGTACCTCAGTGAGAGTCAGCACCTTCAGGGGAGGGGGGGACCTGTACCCCAGTGAGAGACAGCACCTTCAGGGGAGGGACCTGTACCCCAGTGAGAGTCAGCACCTTCAGGGAAGGGGACCTGTACCCCAGTGAGAGTCAGCACCTTCAGGGGAGGGACCTGTACCCCAGTGAGAGTCAGCACCTTCAGGGGAGGGACCTGTACCCCAGTGAGAGTCAGCACCTTCAGGGGAGGGACCTGTACCCCAGTGAGAGTCAGCACCTTCAGGGGAGGGACCTGTACCCCAGTGAGATTCAGCACCTTCAGGGGAGGGGACCTGTACCCCAGTGAGAGTCAGCACCTTCAGGGGAGGGACCTGTACCCCAGTGAGAGTCAGCACCTTCAGGGGAGGGGACCTGTACCCCAGTGAGAGTCAGCACCTTCAGGGGAGGGACCTGTACCCCAGTGAGAGTCAGCACCTTCAGGGGAGGGGGGACCTGTACCCCAGTGAGAGTCAGCACCTTCAGGGGAGGGGACCTGTACCCCAGTGAGAGTCAGCACCTTCAGGGGAGGGGACCTGTACCCCAGTGAGAGTCAGCACCTTCAGGGGAGGGGGGGACCTGTACCCCAGTGAGAGTCAGCACCTTCAGGGGAGGGGACCTGTACCCCAGTGAGAGTCAGCACCTTCAGGGGAGGGGGGGGGGACCTGTACCCCAGTGAGAGTCAGCACCTTCAGGGGAGGGGACCTGTACCCCAGTGAGAGTCAGCACCTTCAGGGGAGGGGACCTGTACCCCAGTGAGAGTCAGCACCTTCAGGGGAGGGACCTGTACCCCAGTGAGAGTCAGCACCTTCAGGGGAGGGACCTGTACCCCAGTGAGAGTCAGCACCTTCAGGGGAGGGGACCTGTACCCCAGTGAGAGTCAGCACCTTCAGGGGAGGGGGGGACCTGTACCCCAGTGAGAGTCAGCACCTTCAGGGGAGGGGGGGATCTGTACCCCAGTGAGAGACAGCACCTTCAGGGGAGGGACCTGTACCCCAGTGAGAGTCAGCACCTTCAGGGGAGGGGGATCTGTACCCCAGTGAGAGTCAGTCGCAGGTTTTGATTCCCAATCCGTGCTCTGACCAGTTTTGGAGACACGGGTCCACTGCCCCACAGGGATAATTTATTCGGAAGGCCTGACCCGTGCTGGAAAGGTTAACAATGTTTTTTCATGCAATCCCATTTCCCTTTAAGAGAGTGTGTGTAGGGCGCACACTGGCCTGGAAATGAGTGATGAGAGGCAGCGCGTTGGCCTTGTGTCTGAGCTAGTGACTGTACATCTCCCTGCTAAACATGACAAGCCCTTCACTCACAGTACGCACCCAACCCGCAATTGAGTCTTTCATCCCACTGAAGCACTGATGCGTTTTAAACAATAAATGATGCGATTTGTTAGGTCTGCTGCTCAGTTCACTAGCGAGGAGAATTAGTCACTCAGTCTTAATCCCTCATGAAGTGCTTTCTGTCTGAAAAATTATTCGGCGAATATTAACTCTCTGAATGCAAGGACATTGTTGCAGATAACTCACAATGTACATTCCCAACCATAATCTTCCCCCTCCCCTGAAGGTGCTGACTCTCACTGGGGTACAGGTCCCCCCTCCCCTGAAGGTGCTGACTCTCACTGGGGTACAGGTCCCCCCTCCCCTGAAGGTGCTGACTCTCACTGGGGTACAGGTCCCCTCCTCCCCTGAAGGTGCTGACTCTCACTGGGGTACAGGTCCCCTCCTCCCCTGAAGGTGCTGACTCACACTGGGGTACAGGTCCCCTCCCCTGAAGGTGCTGACTCTCACTGGGGTACAGGTCCCCTCCTCCCCTGAAGGTGCTGACTCTCACTGGGGTACAGGTCCCCTCCCCTGAAGGTGCTGACTCTCACTGGGGTACAGGTCCCCTCCTCCCCTGAAGGTGCTGACTCTCACTGGGGTACAGGTCCCCCCCTCCCCTGAAGGTGCTGACTCTCACTGGGGTACAGGTCCCCCTCCTCCCCTGAATGTGCTGACTCTCACTGGGGTACAGGTCCCCTCCCCTGAAGGTGCTGACTCTCACTGGGGTACAGGTCCCCCCCTCCCCTGAAGGTGCTGACTCTCACTGGGGTACAGGTCCCCTCCCCTGAAGGTGCTGACTCTCACTGGGGTACAGGTCCCCTCCCCTGAAGGTGCTGACTCTCACTGGGGTACAGGTCCCCTCCTCCCCTGAAGGTGCTGACTCTCACTGGGGTACAGGTCCCCTCCCCTGAAGGTGCTGACTCTCACTGGGGTACAGGTCCCCTCCCCTGAAGGTGCTGACTCTCACTGGGGTACAGGTCCCCTCCCCTGAAGGTGCTGACTCTCACTGGGGTACAGGTCCCCTCCCCTGAAGGTGCTGACTCTCACTGGGGTACAGGTCCCCTCCCCTGAAGGTGCTGACTCTCACTGGGGTACAGGTCCCCTCCCCTGAAGGTGCTGACTCTCACTGGGGTACAGGTCCTCCCCTCCCCTGAAGGCGCTGACTCTCACTGGGGTACAGGTCCCCTCCCCTGAAGGTGCTGACTCTCACTGGGGTACAGGTCCTCCCCTCCCCTGAAGGTGCTGACTCTCACTGGGGTACAGGTCCCCCCCTCCCCTGAAGGTGCTGACTCTCACTGGGGTACAGGTCCCCCCTCCCCTGAAGGTGCTGACTCTCACTGGGGTACAGGTCCCTCCTCCCCTGAAGGTGCTGACTCTCACTGGGGTACAGGTCCCTCCTCCCCTGAAGGTGCTGACTCTCACTGGGGTACAGGTCTCCTCCTCCCCTGAAGGTGCTGACTCTCACTGGGGTACAGGTCCCCTCCCCTGAAGGTGCTGACTCTCACTGGGGTACAGGTCCCCCTCCTCCCCTGAAGGTGCTGACTCTCACTGGGGTACAGATCCCCTCCCCTGAAGGCGCTGACTCTCACTGGGGTATGGGTCCCTCCTCCCCTGAAGGTGCTGACTCTCACTGGGGTACAGGTCTCCCCCTCCCCTGAAGGCGCTGACTCTCACTGGGGTCACTCGCCGTCATGGATACCAGTGTCCAGCCAATTGAATTGACTCAGTGTGAGGTGAGGCAGTGGCTGTGGGTCCCAGTGAAGGCCTTGTGCCGCAGGCTGTCGTCCTTGGGACCTGCCCCCCATGGTCTATCTGCTCCCTGCCCCAAGCGTGTGCGTGCAGCAGACCCAGGATCGACCTGAGAGTGTGGGGTGTTCCGTGTGTGGGGTCCGTGCTGGGGTCAGAGGGTGATTCAGGACTTTGAAGCAAGTTTGTGGCAGGGAATGAGAAAGCTGAGCCCTGGTCAATAAATCTGGACTAAGGAAAACCCCTCAGGCCTGTTGAGCTGTTTCCAGTTGGGTGGAGAGCTCAGCCAATCACTCCTCGGACACTGGACCTGCGTGGGCTGCACAGAGCAGGAGAGGCCCAGGCTCCATCTTGGCCTTGGCTGAGTTAGCTAGAATTCCAGTGTGTGCCTCAATTGGACTCAGGACCCCTGGGTGGGGGAAGGCTCCTGCTCCCCTCCGATATTCTGTAGGATTCATTCTCGATCCCAGAACGCCCCCTGGCAAAGCTGCTCCAGCAGGCTATGGGGTTCAGAGAGAGGCCACAGCACATGGTCGCCCTGACCCCATGACCCCATGATCTGTGAGGCTGTGCTCCCTGACCTCACTCCGCTGGGTAGCGTTGCCTGTAGCTGGACGCTGGGGGGTGAGCGGGGGAGCACGTGAGGCTTCCGTAGCTGAATAGCTCACCAAAGCTGTCGTTCTGGGCTGAGACACGGGGAAGGGGGTGAGGGGTGGGGTGGGTGCAAGGGCCAGGGACTCTGACAGACGAGGCAGGACAATTAGGAGGGAGTGGAGATTCTGTCTCGGGTACTCGTGTGGTTAATGTGCTGGGGGATTTGCTCTGACCTCAGTCCGTTGCACCTCAGTACAGTTCGGATATCTAACAGTGTGATTGAGCTGAGTGATAAGACCAGGGGCCTCCCAGGGACAGAGGCTGTGAGCGAGTGGCTCACTGACTCCGGCCTAACACTCAGGCCTCTGTTCAGCCTGAGCCTGGGCTGAAAGCCGTCCTTTCATCGAGGCCCTTACGAGGCTGTCAGCAAGCGGGCCGGCCGACTTGGAAAAGTGCCGGGATATAATGAGCGAGAAAGAGAAAAAGAGTCGTGTGTTTGTGTGTCAGAACAGGGCCCAAAGCGCGAGACCAGCCCAGGCTGCGGCCTACGGGCGAGCGAGAGGCCTGACGACCCCGGTGATGCGCGTCGAGAGACGGGCGAGGTGAAGTCTTTCAGCCACCGTCGCTGTGAGCTGAGGAGAGCCCCCCTGCCCCAGGCCTGGATCAGTGTCTCACCCGCCCCGCTGCCCAGAAACGAGCTTTTGGGGCCGGGCTGTTGAGCATCCGCACGCCGCAGGGAACACGCCGCAGGGAACACGCCGCAGGGAACACGCCACGCCGCAGGGAACACGCCGCAGGGAACACGCCATGCCGCAGGGAACACGCCGCAGGGAACACGCCACGCCGCAGGGAACACGCCGCAGGGAACACGCCGCAGGGAACACGCCACGCCGCAGGGAACACGCCGCAGGGAACACGCCGCGTCGCAGGGAACACACCGTAGGGAACACGCCGCAGGGAACACGCCGCAGGGAACACACCATGCCGCAGGGAACACGCCGCAGGGAACACGCCGCAGGGAACACACCATGCCGCAGGGAACACGCCGCAGGGAACACACCATGCCGCAGGGAACACGCCGCAGGGAACACGCCGCAGGGAACACGCCGCAGGGAACACACCGCAGGGAACACGCCGCAGGGAACACGCCGCAGGGAACACGCCATGCCGCAGGGAACACGCCGCAGGGAACACGCCACGCCGCAGGGAACACGCCGCAGGGAACACGCCGCAGGGAACACGCCACGCCGCAGGGAACACGCCACGCCGCAGGGAACACGCCGCGCTTCACAACCAAGTGACATTCATTTCATCGCAACATAAGGAAGTGGAGCCGTGGGGGGAGTGAGCAGGGCGGCTGGCGATACCCAGGGTCAGCAGGCAGCCCGCTCGCTCACACCTTGACCTGTCGACCGCACCCTGACCTCCCGCTCGCACCTTGACCTCTCGCTCGCACCTTGACCTGTCAACTGCACCTTGACCTCCCGCTCGCACCTTGACCTCTCGCTCGCACCTTGACCTCTCGCTCACACCTTGACCTGTCGACCGCACCTTGACCTCCCGCTCGCACCTTGACCTCTCGCTCGCACCTTGACCTGTCGACCGCACCTTGACCTCCCGCTCGCACCTTGACCTCTCGCTCGCACCTTGACCTGTCAACTGCACCTTGACCTCTCGCTCGCACCTTGACCTCTCGCTCGCAACTTGACCTCTCGCTCGCACCTTGACCTCTCGCTCGCACCTTGACCTGTCGACCGTACCTTGACCTCTTGCTCGCCCCTTGACCTCTCGCTCGCACCTTGACTTTTCGACCACACCTTTTCCTCTCGCTCGCACCTTGACCTCTCGCTCGCACATTGACCTCTCGCTCACACCTTGACCTCTCGCTCGCACCTTGACCTCTCGCTCGCACCTTGACCTGTCGACCGTACCTTGACCTGTCGACCGCACCTTGACCTCTCGCTCGCACCTTGACCTCTCGCCCGCACTTTAATAGAAAATAGGTGCAGGAGTAGGCCATTCGGCCCTTCTAGCCTGCACCGCCATTCAATGAGTTCATGTCTGAACATGCAATTTCAGTACCCCATTCCTGCTTTCTCGCCATAACCCTTGATCCCCCTAATAGTAAGGACTATATCGAACTCCTTTTTGAATATATTTAGTGAATTGGCCTCAACAACTTCCTGTGGTAGAGAATTCCACAGGTTCACCACTCTCTGGGTGATGAAGTTTCTCCTCATCTCGGTCCTAAATGGCTTACCCCTTATCCTTAGACTGTGACCCCTGGTTCTGGACTTTGCCAACATTGGGAACATTCTTCCTGCATCTAACCTGTCTAAACCCGTCAGAATTTTAAACGTTTCTATGAGATCCCCTCTCATTCTTCTGAACTCCAGTGAATACAAGCCTAGTTGATCCAGTCTTTCTTGATAGGTCAGTCCCGCCATCCCAGGAATCAGTCTGGTGAACCTTCGCTGCACTCCCTCAATAGCAAGAATGTCCTTCCTCAAGTTAGGAGACCAAAACTGTACACAATACTCCAGGTGTGGCCTCACCAAGGCCCTGTACAACTGTAGCAACACCTCCCTGCCCCTGTATTCAAATCCCCTCGCTATGAAGGCCAACATGCCATTTGCTTTCTTAACCACCTGCTGTACCTGCATGCCAACCTTCAATGACTGATGTACCATGACACCCAGGTCTCGTTGCACCTCCCCTTTTCCTAATCTGTCACCATTCAGATAATAGTCTGTCTCTCTGTTTTTACCACCAATGTGGATAACCTCACATTTATCCACATTATATTTCATCTGCCATGCATTTGCCCACTCACCTAACCTATCCAAGTCACTCTGCAGCCTCACAGCATCCTCCTCGCAGCTCACACTGCCACCCAACTTAGTGTCATCTGCAAATTTGGAGATACTACATTTAATCCCCTCGTCTAAATCATTAATGTACAGTGTAAACAGCTGGGGCCCCAGCACAGAACCTTGCGGTACCCCACTAGTCACTGCCTGCCATTCTGAAAAGTACCCATTTACTCCTACTCTTTGTTTCCTGTCTGCCAACCAGTTCTCAATCCATGTCAGCACACTACCCCCAATCCCATGTGCTTTAACTTTGCACATTAATCTCTTGTGTGGGACCTTGTCGAAAGCCTTCTGAAAGTCCAAATATACCACATCAACTGGTTCTCCCTTGTCCACTCTACTGGAAACATCCTCCAAAAATTCCAGAAGATTTGTCAAGCATGATTTCCCTTTCACAAATCCCTATCATGTCACCTCTTTCCAAATGCGCTGCTATGACATCCTTAATAATTGATTCCATCATTTTACCCACTACCGATGTCAGGCTGACCGGTCTATAATTCCCTATTTTCTCTCTCCCTCCTTTTTTAAAGAGTGGGGTTACATTGGCTACCCTCCACTCGATAGGAACTGATCCAGAGTCAATGGAATGTTGGAAAATGACTGTCAATGCATCCGTTATTTCCAAGGCCACCTCCTTAAGTACTCTGGGATGCAGTCCATCAGGCCCTGGGGATTTATCGGCCTTCAATCCCATCAATTTCCCCAACACAATTTCCCGACTAATAAGGATTTCCCTCAGTTCCTCCTTCTCACTAGACCCTCTCACTCGCACTTTGACCAGTCGCTCGCACTAATTTCCCCACCACGAGTGTGTGTGGGTCGTGGGGAGGTGGAAGAGCTTTGTGTGTGGGGAACGTGAACAGTCTGAGTGCAGGGATGGAGCTTCACACAACTAACCATCGACATTACCTCTCTCAGAGAGTGCTCTCACCCTCCCTACACCCCCGCTCCAAATACGAATACAACTGGGCAATCTGGGGCTACTCCCGGAACAGGGTCCACATATAAAGCAATTGACTCCGTCCTGCTCACTGATTGTTCCTCTACACTGTCCCATCAAACACTCCCAGGGCAGGTATAGCACGGGTTAGATACAGAGTAAAGCTCCCTCTACACTGTCCCATCAAACACTCCCAGGGCAGGTACAGGGGGTTAGATACAGAGTAAAGCTCCCTCTACACTGCCCCATCAAACACTCCCAGGGCAGGTATAGCACGGGTTAGATACAGAGTAAAGCTCCCTCTACACTGTCCCATCAAACACTCCCAGGGCAGATACAGCCCGGGGTTAGATACAGAGTAAAGCTCCCTCTACACTGTCCCATCAAACACTCTCAGGGCAGGTACAGCACGGGTTAGATACAGAGTAAAGCTCCCTCTACACTGTCCCATCAAACACTCCCAGGACAGGTACAGCATGGGTTAGATACAGAGTAAAGCTTCCTCTACACTGTCCCATCAAACACTTCCAGGGCAGGTACAGGAGGTTAGATACAGAGTAAAGCGCCCTCTACACTGTCCCATCAAACACTCCCAGGGCAGGTACAGCACGGGGTTAGATACAGAGCAAAGCTCCCTCTACACTGTCCCATCAAACACTCCCAGGGCAGGAATAGCATGGGTTAGATACAGAGTAAAGCTCCCTCTATACTGTCCTATCAAACACTTCCAAGGCAGGTACAGCATGAGGTTAGATACAGAGTAAAGCTCACTCAACACTGTCCCATCAAACACTCCTAGGACAGGTACAGCATGGGTTAGATACAGAGTAAAGATCTCTCTACACTGTCCCATCAAACATTCCCAGGGCATGTACAGCACGGGGTTAGTTGAAGAATAAAGCTCCCTCTACACTGTCCCATCAAACACTCCCAGGGCAGGTACAGGGGGTTAGATACAGAGTAAAGCTCCCTCTAAACTGTCCCATCAAACACTCCCAGGGCAGGTATAGCACGGGTTAGATACAGAGTAAAGCTCCCTCTACACTGTCCCATCAAACACTCCCAGGACAGGTACAGCATGGGTTGGATACAGAGTAAAGCTCCCTCTAAACTGTCCCATCAAACACTTCCAGGGCATGTACAGTGGGTTAAATACAGAGTAAAGCTCCCTCTACACTGTCCCATCAAACATTCCCAGGACAGGTACAGCATGGGTTAGATACAGAGTAAAGCTACCTCTACACTGTCCCATCAAACACTTCCAGGGCAGGTACAGCATGGGTTAGATACAGAGTATAGATCTCTCTACACTGTCCCATCAAACACTTCCAGGGCTAGGTACAGCATGGGGTTAGATACAGAGTAAAGCTCCCTCTACACTGTCCCATCAAACACTCCCAGGACAGGTACAGCATGGGTTAGATACAGAGTAAAGCTCCCTCTACACTGTCCCATCAAACACTTCCAGGGCAGGTACAGCATGGGTTAGATACAGAGTAAAGATCTCTCTACACTGTCCCATCAAACATTCCCAGGGCAAGTACAACACGGGGTTAGATACAGAGTAAAGCTCCTTCTACACTGTCCCGCCAAACACTCCCAGGACAGGTACAGCATGGGTTAGATACAGAGTAAAGCTCCCTCTACACTGTCCCATCAAACACTCCCAGCGCAGGTACAGCATGGGGTTAGATACAGAGTAAAGCTCCCTCTACACTGTCCCATCAAACACTCCCAGGGCAGGTACAGCCCGGGGTTCGATACAGAGTAAAGCTCCCTCTACACTGTCCCATCAAACACTCCCAGGGCAGGCACAGCACGGGTTAGATACAGAGTAAAGCTCCCTCTACACTGTCCCATCAAACACTCCCAGGGCAGGTACAGCACGGGTTAGATACAGAGTAAAGCTCCCTCTACACTGTCCCATCAAACACTCCCAGGACAGGTACAGCATGGGTTAGATACAGAGTAAAGCTCCCTCTACACTGTTGCATCAAACACTTCCAGGGCAGGTACAGGGGGTTAGATACAGAGTAAAGCTCCCTCTACACTGTCCCATCAAACATTCCTAGGGCAGGTACAGCACGGGGTTAGATACAGAGTAAAGCGCCCTCTACACTGTCCCATCAAACACTCCCAGGGCAGGTACAGCACGGGGTTAGATACAGAGCAAAGCTCCCTCTACACTGTCCCATCAAACACTCCCAGGGCAGGAACAGCATGGGTTAGATACAGAGTAAAGCTCCCTCTATACTGTCCTATCAAACACTTCCAAGGCAGGTACAGCATGAGGTTAGATACAGAGTAAAGCTCACTCAACACTGTCCCATCAAACACTCCTAGGACAGGTACAGCATGGGTTAGATACAAAGTAAAGCTCCCTCTACACTGTCCCATCAAACACTTCCAGGGCAGGTACAGCATGGGTTAGATACAGAGTAAAGATCTCTCTACACTGTCCCATCAAACATTCCCAGGGCATGTACAGCACGGGGTTAGTTAAAGAATAAAGCTCCCTCTACACTGTCCCATCAAACACTCCCAGGGCAGGTACAGCACGGGGTTAGATACAGAGTAAAGCTCCCTCTACACTGTCCCATCAAACACTCCCAGGGCAGGTACAGCACGGGTTAGATACAGAGTAAAGCTCCCTCTACACTGTCCCATCAAACACTCCCAGGGCAGGTACAGGGGGTTAGATACAGAGTAAAGCTCCCTCTAAACTGTCCCATCAAACACTCCCAGGGCAGGAACAGCATGGGTTAGATACAGAGTAAAGCTCCCTCTATACTGTCCTATCAAACACTTCCAAGGCAGGTACAGCATGAGGTTAGATACAGAGTAAAGCTCACTCAACACTGTCCCATCAAACACTCCTAGGACAGGTACAGCATGGGTTAGATACAAAGTAAAGCTCCCTCCACACTGTCCCATCAAACACTTCCAGGGCAGGTACAGCATGGGTTAGATACAGAGTAAAGATCTCTCTACACTGTCCCATCAAACATTCCCAGGGCATGTACAGCACGTGGTTAGTTGAAGAATAAAGCTCCCTCTACACTGTCCCATCAAACACTCCCAGGGCAGGTACAGGGGGTTAGATACAGAGTAAAGCTCCCTCTAAACTGTCCCATCAAACACTCCCAGGGCAGGTACAGCACGGGTTAGATACAGAGTAAAGCTCCCTCTACACTGTCCCATCAAACACTCCCAGGACAGGTACAGCATGGGTTAGATACAGAGTAAAGCTCCCTCTACACTGTCCCATCAAACACTTCCAGGGCAGGTACAGCATGGGTTAGATACAGAGTAAAGATCTCTCTACACTGTCCCATCAAACATTCCCAGGGCAGGTACAGCACGGGTTAGATACAGAGTAAAGCTCCCTCTACACTGTCCCATCAAACACTCCCAGGACAGGTACAGCATGGGTTAGATACAGAGTAAAGCTCCCTCTACACTGTTGCATCAAACACTTCCAGGGCAGGTACAGGGGGTTAGTTAAAGAATAAAGCTCCCTCTACACTGTCCCATCAAACACTCCCAGGGCAGGTACAGCACGGGGTTAGATACAGAGTAAAGCTCCCTCTACACTGTCCCATCAAACACTCCCAGGGCAGGTACAGCACGGGTTAGATACAGAGTAAAGCTCCCTCTACACTGTCCCATCAAACACTCCCAGGGCAGGTACAGGGGGTTAGATACAGAGTAAAGCTCCCTCTAAACTGTCCCATCAAACACTTCCAGGGCAGGTACAGCATGGGTTAGATACAGAGTAAAGATCTCTCTACACTGTCCCATCAAACATTCCCAGGGCTTGTACAGCACGGGGTTAGTTAAAGAATAAAGCTCCCTCTACACTGTCCCATCAAACACTCCCAGGGCAGGTACAGGGGGTTAGATACAGAGTAAAGCTCCCTCTAAACTGTCCCATCAAACACTCCCAGGGCAGGTACAGCACGGGTTAGATACAGAGTAAAGCTCCCTCTACACTGTCCCATCAAACACTCCCAGGACAGGTACAGCATGGGTTAGATACAGAGTAAAGCTCCCTCTACACTGTCCCATCAAACACTTCCAGGGCAGGTACAGGGGGTTAAATACAGAGTAAAGCTCCCTCTACACTGTCCCATCAAACATTCCCAGGACAGGTACAGCATGGGTTAGATACAGAGTAAAGCTACCTCTACACTGTTCCATCAAACACTTCCAGGGCAGGTACAGCATGGGTTAGATACAGAGTATAGATCTCTCTACACTGTCCCATCAAACACTTCCAGGGCTAGGTACAGCATGGGGTTAGATACAGAGTAAAGCTCCCTCTACACTGTCCCATCAAACACTCCCAGGACAGGTACAGCATGGGTTAGATACAGAGTAAAGCTCCCTCTACACTGTCCCATCAAACACTCCCAGGACAGGTACAGCATGGGTTAGATACAGAGTAAAGCTCCCTCTACACTGTCCCATCAAACACTTCCAGGGCAGGTACAGGGGGTTAAATACAGAGTAAAGCTCCCTCTACACTGTCCCATCAAACATTCCCAGGACAGGTACAGCATGGGTTAGATACAGAGTAAAGCTCCCTCTACACTGTCCCATCAAACACTTCCAGGGCAGGTACAGCATGGGTTAGATACAGAGTAAAGATCTCTCTACACTGTCCCATCAAACATTCCCAGGGCAAGTACAACACGGGGTTAGATACAGAGTAAAGCTCCTTCTACACTGTCCCACCAAACACTCCCAGGACAGGTACAGCATGGGTTAGATACAGAGTAAAGCTCCCTCTACACTGTCCCATCAAACACTCCCAGCGCAGGTACAGCATGGGGTTAGATACAGAGTAAAGCTCCCTCTACACTGTCCCATCAAACACTCCCAGGGCAGGTACAGCCCGGGGTTCGATACAGAGTAAAGCTCCCTCTACACTGTCCCATCAAACACTCCCAGGGCAGGCACAGCACGGGTTAGATACAGAGTAAAGCTCCCTCTACACTGTCCCATCAAACACTCCCAGGGCAGGTACAGCACGGGTTAGATACAGAGTAAAGCTCCCTCTACACTGTCCCATCAAACACTCCCAGGACAGGTACAGCATGGGTTAGATACAGAGTAAAGCTCCCTCTACACTGTTGCATCAAACACTTCCAGGGCAGGTACAGGGGGTTAGATACAGAGTAAAGCTCCCTCTACACTGTCCCATCAAACATTCCTAGGGCAGGTACAGCACGGGGTTAGATACAGAGTGAAGCGCCCTCTACACTGTCCCATCAAACACTCCCAGGGCAGGAACAGCATGGGTTAGATACAGAGTAAAGCTCCCTCTATACTGTCCTATCAAACACTTCCAAGGCAGGTACAGCATGAGGTTAGATACAGAGTAAAGCTCACTCAACACTGTCCCATCAAACACTCCTAGGACAGGTACAGCATGGGTTAGATACAAAGTAAAGCTCCCTCTACACTGTCCCATCAAACACTTCCAGGGCAGGTACAGCATGGGTTAGATACAGAGTAAAGATCTCTCTACACTGTCCCATCAAACATTCCCAGGGCATGTACAGCACGGGGTTAGTTAAAAAATAAAGCTCCCTCTACACTGTCCCATCAAACACTCCCAGGGCAGGTACAGCACGGGGTTAGATACAGAGTAAAGCTCCCTCTACACTGTCCCATCAAACACTCCCAGGGCAGGTACAGCACGGGTTAGATACAGAGTAAAGCTCCCTCTACACTGTCCCATCAAACACTCCCAGGGCAGGTACAGGGGGTTAGATAGAGAGTAAAGCTCCCTCTAAACTGTCCCATCAAACACTCCCAGGGCAGGTATAGCACGGGTTAGATACAGAGTAAAGCTCCCTCTACACTGTCCCATCAAACACTTCCAGGGCAGGTACAGCATGGGTTAGATACAGAGTAAAGATCTCTCTACACTGTCCCATCAAACACTTCCAGGGCTAGGTACAGCATGGGGTTAGATACAGAGTAAAGCTTCCTCTACACTGTCCCATCAAACACTCCCAGGACAGGTACAGCATGGGTTAGATACAGAGTAAAGCTCCCTCTACACTGTCCCATCAAACACTTCCAGGGCAGGTACAGCATGGGTTAGATACAGAGTAAAGATCTCTCTACACTGTCCCATCAAACATTCCCAGGGCAAGTACAACACGGGGTTAGATACAGAGTAAAGCTCCCTCTACACTGTCCCATCAAACACTCCCAGGGCAGGTACAGCACGGGGTTAGATACAGAGTAAAGCTCCCTCTACACTGTCCCATCAAACACTCCCAGGGTAGGTACAGCATGGGTTAGATACAGAGTAAAGCTCCCTCTACACTGTCCCATCAAACACTCCCAGGGCAGGTACAGCACGGGTTAGATACAGAGTAAAGCTCCCTCTACACTGTCCCATCAAACACTCCCAGGACAGGTACAGCATGGGTTAGATACAGAGTAAAGCTCCCTCTACACTGTTGCATCAAACACTTCCAGGGCAGGTACAGGGGGTTAGTTAAAGAATAAAGCTCCCTCTACACTGTCCCATCAAACACTCCCAGGGCAGGTACAGCACGGGGTTAGATACAGAGTAAAGCTCCCTCTACACTGTCCCATCAAACACTCCCAGGGCAGGTACAGCACGGGTTAGATACAGAGTAAAGCTCCCTCTACACTGTCCCATCAAACACTCCCAGGGCAGGTACAGGGGGTTAGATACAGAGTAAAGCTCCCTCTAAACTGTCCCATCAAACACTTCCAGGGCAGGTACAGCATGGGTTAGATACAGAGTAAAGATCTCTCTACACTGTCCCATCAAACATTCCCAGGGCTTGTACAGCACGGGGTTAGTTAAAGAATAAAGCTCCCTCTACACTGTCCCATCAAACACTCCCAGGGCAGGTACAGGGGGTTAGATACAGAGTAAAGCTCCCTCTAAACTGTCCCATCAAACACTCCCAGGGCAGGTACAGCACGGGTTAGATACAGAGTAAAGCTCCCTCTACACTGTCCCATCAAACACTCCCAGGACAGGTACAGCATGGGTTAGATACAGAGTAAAGCTCCCTCTACACTGTCCCATCAAACACTTCCAGGGCAGGTACAGGGGGTTAAATACAGAGTAAAGCTCCCTCTACACTGTCCCATCAAACATTCCCAGGACAGGTACAGCATGGGTTAGATACAGAGTAAAGCTACCTCTACACTGTTCCATCAAACACTTCCAGGGCAGGTACAGCATGGGTTAGATACAGAGTATAGATCTCTCTACACTGTCCCATCAAACACTTCCAGGGCTAGGTACAGCATGGGGTTAGATACAGAGTAAAGCTCCCTCTACACTGTCCCATCAAACACTCCCAGGACAGGTACAGCATGGGTTAGATACAGAGTAAAGCTCCCTCTACACTGTCCCATCAAACACTCCCAGGACAGGTACAGCATGGGTTAGATACAGAGTAAAGCTCCCTCTACACTGTCCCATCAAACACTTCCAGGGCAGGTACAGGGGGTTAAATACAGAGTAAAGCTCCCTCTACACTGTCCCATCAAACATTCCCAGGACAGGTACAGCATGGGTTAGATACAGAGTAAAGCTCCCTCTACACTGTCCCATCAAACACTTCCAGGGCAGGTACAGCATGGGTTAGATACAGAGTAAAGATCTCTCTACACTGTCCCATCAAACATTCCCAGGGCAAGTACAACACGGGGTTAGATACAGAGTAAAGCTCCTTCTACACTGTCCCACCAAACACTCCCAGGACAGGTACAGCATGGGTTAGATACAGAGTAAAGCTCCCTCTACACTGTCCCATCAAACACTCCCAGCGCAGGTACAGCATGGGGTTAGATACAGAGTAAAGCTCCCTCTACACTGTCCCATCAAACACTCCCAGGGCAGGTACAGCCCGGGGTTCGATACAGAGTAAAGCTCCCTCTACACTGTCCCATCAAACACTCCCAGGGCAGGCACAGCACGGGTTAGATACAGAGTAAAGCTCCCTCTACACTGTCCCATCAAACACTCCCAGGGCAGGTACAGCACGGGTTAGATACAGAGTAAAGCTCCCTCTACACTGTCCCATCAAACACTCCCAGGACAGGTACAGCATGGGTTAGATACAGAGTAAAGCTCCCTCTACACTGTTGCATCAAACACTTCCAGGGCAGGTACAGGGGGTTAGATACAGAGTAAAGCTCCCTCTACACTGTCCCATCAAACATTCCTAGGGCAGGTACAGCACGGGGTTAGATACAGAGTGAAGCGCCCTCTACACTGTCCCATCAAACACTCCCAGGGCAGGAACAGCATGGGTTAGATACAGAGTAAAGCTCCCTCTATACTGTCCTATCAAACACTTCCAAGGCAGGTACAGCATGAGGTTAGATACAGAGTAAAGCTCACTCAACACTGTCCCATCAAACACTCCTAGGACAGGTACAGCATGGGTTAGATACAAAGTAAAGCTCCCTCTACACTGTCCCATCAAACACTTCCAGGGCAGGTACAGCATGGGTTAGATACAGAGTAAAGATCTCTCTACACTGTCCCATCAAACATTCCCAGGGCATGTACAGCACGGGGTTAGTTAAAAAATAAAGCTCCCTCTACACTGTCCCATCAAACACTCCCAGGGCAGGTACAGCACGGGGTTAGATACAGAGTAAAGCTCCCTCTACACTGTCCCATCAAACACTCCCAAGGCAGGTACAGCACGGGTTAGATACAGAGTAAAGCTCCCTCTACACTGTCCCATCAAACACTCCCAGGGCAGGTACAGGGGGTTAGATACAGAGTAAAGCTCCCTCTAAACTGTCCCATCAAACACTCCCAGGGCAGGTATAGCACGGGTTAGATACAGAGTAAAGCTCCCTCTACACTGTCCCATCAAACACTTCCAGGGCAGGTACAGCATGGGTTAGATACAGAGTAAAGATCTCTCTACACTGTCCCATCAAACACTTCCAGGGCTAGGTACAGCATGGGGTTAGATACAGAGTAAAGCTTCCTCTACACTGTCCCATCAAACACTCCCAGGACAGGTACAGCATGGGTTAGATACAGAGTAAAGCTCCCTCTACACTGTCCCATCAAACACTTCCAGGGCAGGTACAGCATGGGTTAGATACAGAGTAAAGATCTCTCTACACTGTCCCATCAAACATTCCCAGGGCAAGTACAACACGGGGTTAGATACAGAGTAAAGCTCCCTCTACACTGTCCCATCAAACACTCCCAGGGCAGGTACAGCACGGGGTTAGATACAGAGTAAAGCTCCCTCTACACTGTCCCATCAAACACTCCCAGGGTAGGTACAGCACGGGTTAGATACAGAGTAAAGCTCCCTCTACACTCTCCCATCAAACACTCCCAGGGCAGGTACAGCATGGGGTTAGATACAGAGTAAAGCTCCCTCTAAACTGTCCCATGAAACACTCCCAGGGCAGGCTCAGCACGGGTTAGATACAGAGTAAAGCTCCCTCTACACTGTCCCATCAAACACTCCCAGGGCAGGTACAGCACGGGGTTAGATACAGAGCAACGCTCCCTCTACACTGTGCATCAAACACTCCCAGGGCAGGAACAGCATGGGTTAGATACAGAGTAAAGCTCCCTCTACACTGTCCCATCAAACACTCCCAGGACAGGTACAGCATGGGTTAGATACAGAGTAAAGCTCCCTCTACACTGTCCCATCAAACACTTCCAGGGCAGGTACAGCATGGGTTAGATACAGAGTAAAGATCTCTCTACACTGTCCCATCAAACATTCCCAGGGCAAGTACAACACGGGGTTAGATACAGAGTAAAGCTCCCTCTACACTGTCCCATCAAACACTCCCAGGGCAGGTACAGCACGAGGTTAGATACAGAGTAAAGCTCCCTCTACACTGTCCCATCAAACACTCCCAGGGTAGGTACAGCATGGGTTAGATACAGAGTAAAGCTCCCTCTACACTGTCCCATCAAACACTCCCAGGGCAGGTACAGCACGAGGTTAGATACAGAGTAAAGCTCCCTCTACACTGTCCCATCAAACACTCCCAGGGCAGGTACAGGGGGTTAGATAGAGAGTAAAGCTCCCTCTACACTGTCCCATCAAACACTCCCAGGACAGGTACAGCATGGGTTAGATACAGAGTAAAGCTCCCTCTACACTGTCCCATCAAACACTTCCAGGGCAGGTACAGCATGGGTTAGATACAGAGTAAAGATCTCTCTACACTGTCCCATCAAACACTTCCAGGGCTAGGTACAGCATGGGGTTAGATACAGAGTAAAGCTTCCTCTACACTGTCCCATCAAACACTCCCAGGACAGGTACAGCATGGGTTAGATACAGAGTAAAGCTCCCTCTATACTGTCCCATCAAACACTTCCAGGGCAGGTACAGCATGGGTTAGATACAGAGTAAAGATCTCTCTACACTGTCCCATCAAACATTCCCAGGGCAAGTACAACACGGGGTTAGATACAGAGTAAAGCTCCCTCTACACTGTCCCATCAAACACTCCCAGGGCAGGTACAGCACGAGGTTAGATACAGAGTAAAGCTCCCTCTACACTGTCCCATCAAACACTCCCAGGGTAGGTACAGCACGGGTTAGATACAGAGTAAAGCTCCCTCTACACTCTCCCATCAAACACTCCCAGGGCAGGTACAGCATGGGGTTAGATACAGAGTAAAGCTCCCTCTAAACTGTCCCATGAAACACTCCCAGGGCAGGCTCAGCACGGGTTAGATACAGAGTAAAGCTCCCTCTACACTGTCCCATCAAACACTCCCAGGGCAGGTACAGCACGGGGTTAGATACAGAGCAACGCTCCCTCTACACTGTGCATCAAACACTCCCAGGGCAGGAACAGCATGGGTTAGATACAGAGTAAAGCTCCCTCTACACTGTCCCATCAAACACTCCCAGGACAGGTACAGCATGGGTTAGATACAGAGTAAAGCTCCCTCTACACTGTCCCATCAAACACTTCCAGGGCAGGTACAGCATGGGTTAGATGCAGAGTAAAGATCTCTCTACACTGTCCCATCAAACATTCCCAGGGCAAGTACAACACGGGGTTAGATACAGAGTAAAGCTCCCTCTACACTGTCCCATCAAACACTCCCAGGGCAGGTACAGCACGAGGTTAGATACAGAGTAAAGCTCCCTCTACACTGTCCCATCAAACACTCCCAGGGTAGGTACAGCATGGGTTAGATACAGAGTAAAGCTCCCTCTACACTGTCCCATCAAACACTCCCAGGGCAGGTACAGCATGGGTTAGATACAGAGTAAAGCTCCCTCTAAACTGTCCCATGAAACACTCCCAGGGCAGGTACAGCATGGGTTAGATACAGAGTAAAGATCTCTCTACACTGTCCCATCAAACATTCCCAGGGCAAGTACAACACGGGGTTAGATACAGAGTAAAGCTCCCTCTACACTGTCCCATCACACACTCCCAGGGCAGGCTCAGCACGGGTTAGATACAGAGTAAAGCTCCCTCTTCACTGTCCCATCAAACACTCCCAGGGCAGGTACAGCACGGGGTTAGATACAGAGTAAAGCTCCCTCTACACTGTCCCATCAAACACTCCCAGGGCAGGTACAGCACGGGTTATGTTGTGTTCCTGACAGAGATGAGGCTGCACACATGGAGATTAAAGTAACAGTGACCTCAGTCTTTAATAAGACACTCCAGAGTGAGTAACGGGCCTTAGGGGCTGGCTTATATACAGTGCTCCCAAGGGATGCTGGGATCCCATGGGACTTCAGGGGATGCGCTCCCTGGTGGTGGAACATGGGAGTGCATGCTTTACAGATACACAACATTACTCCCCCCTAAAGTTAAAGTGAAAACTATTTACAAGGTGAGGTGGTCGGGAGCCTTTCTTTCCCTGGTGGACCGCCTCGGTACAAATGTCTGTTCTGGTGTGTTGGCTGTGCCCTCGCTGGGCTGGTGTGTTGCTGGCCATGCAGGGCTGCTGGGTGAGCCTGGCCTTGCTGGGCTGTTGGGCGTGATGGGTTCGATTTCCTGGTCCGTGGTGGTGTCGTTGATCCTTTGGGTGTGTGTTGTGGGCTCGAAAAAGGTGGTGTCTGCTGTGGGTTGTTCAGGGCAGTCTGTGAACCGCAGCCTCGTTTGGTCCAGGTGCTTTCTGCAAATTTGTCCATTGTCTAGTTTGACTACAAACACCCTACTCCCTTCTTTAGCTATCACTGTGCCCGCGATCCACTTGGGACCATGTCCATAGTTTAGCACATACACAGGGTCATTCAGATCAATTTCCCGTGACACAGTGGCGCGACCATCGTTTACATTTTGTTGCTGCCGCCTGCTCTCTACCTGATCATGCAGGTTGGGGTGAACCAGCGAGAGTCTGGTTTTAAGTGTCCTTTTCATGAGTAGCTCAGCCGGGGGCACCCCTGTGAGCGAGTGGGGTCTCATGCAGTAGCTGAGCAGTACTCAGGACAGGCGGGTTTGGAGTGAGCCTTCTGTGACTCGTTTAAGGCTCTGTTTGATTGTTTGTACTGCCCGCTCTGCCTGCCCATTGGAGGCTGGTTTAAACGGGGCCGAGGTGACATGTTTGATCCCATTGCGGGTCATGAATTCTTTAAATTCGGCACTGGTGAAACATGGCCCGTTGTCACTGACCAGTATGTCAGGCAGGCCGTGGGTGGCAAACATGGCCCTCAGGCTTTCAATGGTGGTGGTGGCGGTGCTTCCCGACATTATTTCACATTCAATCCATTTTGAAAAAGCATCCACCACCACCAGGAACATTTTACCGAGAAACGGGCCCGCATAGTCGACATGGATCCTCGACCATGGTCTGGGGGGCCAGGACCACAAACTTAGTGGTGCCTCTCTGGGCGCGTTGCTCAACTGAGCACACACGCTGCATTGCCGTACACAGGACTCTAAGTCAGAGTCGATACCGGGCCACCACACGTGGGATCTGGCTATCGCTTTCATCATTACTATACCCGGGTGTGTGCTGTGGAGATCCGAGATGAACGTCTCCCTGCCCTTTTAGGTAGCACTACGCGGTTACCCCACAACAGTCAGTCTGCCTGAATGGACAGCTCGTCCTTTCGCCACTGGAACGGCTTGATTGGCTCTTGCATTTCAACGGGGATGCTGGCCCAGCTCCCATGCAGTACACAGTTTTTTACTAGGGACAGCAGAGGATCTTGGCTGGTCCAAGTTCTAATCTGGCGGGCCGTGACAGGTGATTTAACATTTTTAAATGCTTCCATGACCATCAACAAGTCTGCGGGCTGCGCCACCATCAACAAGTTTGCAGGCTGTGCCATTTCCACCCCCGTGGTGGGCAATGGTAGCCGACTGAGAGCATCCGCACAGTTCTCGGTGCCTGGCCTGTGGCGGATGGTATAGTTATACGCTGATAGCGCGAGTGCCCACCTTCGTATGCGGGCTGAGGCATTAGTATTTATCCCCTTGTTTTCAGCGAACAGGGATATGAGGGGCTTGTGATCGGTTTCCAGCTCAAATTTGAGGCCAAATAAATCTCTTTACCCCGAACACACACGCTAATGCCTCTTTCTCGATCATGCTGTAGGCCCCCTCAGCCTTAGACAAGCTCCTGGAGACATAGGCGACAGGTTGCAACTTCCCCGTAACGTTAGCTTGTTGTAATACACACCCGACTCCGTACAACGACGCGTCACATGCTAGCACGAGTCTTTTACACGGGTTATACAATACAAGCAGCTTGTTGGAGCATAAAATGTTTCTGGCTTTCTCAAAAGCAATTACTTGTTTTTTTCCCCAAACCCAGTTCTCACCTTTACACAATAACACATGTCGGGGCTCTAAGAGGGAGCTTAATCCTGGTAAGAAGTTACCAAAATAGTTGAGGAGTCCCAGGAACGACCGCAGCTCCGTGACGTTCTGTGGCCTGGGCGCGTTCCTGATAGCCTCTGTCTTGGCGTCTGTGGGCCGAATGCCGTCCGCCGCGATCTTTCTCCCCAAAAACTCCACTTCTGTTGCTATGAAGACGCATTTACCTGGTTTGATCATCCATTTGCAATATACTCAGACACCTTTGACATCACTGGGTCACGTTTGGTTGCTCTACCAATCTCTTCAGTTGTGACTGGCAGTTCATCAATGTATGAAAAATAAAACAATTCTTCCCTATCGGTTGTAACTTGTGATGGGGAAGGCAATCTAGACATTGCAGCAGCATTACTGTGATCAGCTGATCATCTGTATTCAATATCATATGTCTATGCTGACAAAATCAAAGCCCATCTCTGCATTCGGGCTGCAGCTAATGTTGGAACTGGGGACTTTGGATGGAGAATTGCTTTTAGGGGCTTATGGTCCATAACGATGGTAAATTTACGACCATACAAGTATTTGTGAAACTTCTTGACCCCAAAAATTAATGCCAAAGCTTCCCTTTTAATTTGAGCATAATTACTATCACTGGCACTGAGAGTGCGTGAAGCAAAAGCAATTGGTCTCTCCTCCCCACTACTTAATACATGAGAGATTACTGCCCCAACTCCATATGGAGGCATCACATGCTAGCTTAATCTCCTTAGATATGTCATAGTGAACTAACATGGTGCTCTCTACCAATTTGCTTTTACACTCCTTGAATGCTGTATCGCATTCTTTTGACCACTTCCAATGGACCTGTTTTTTCAAAAGTTCATTCAGTGGATGTAATACTGTAGCCAAATTTGGTAGGAACTTCCCATAATAGTTCAAAAGACCCAAGAATGAACAAAGTTCAGTGACATTCCTGGGAGTGGGTGCATTTCTAATTGCATCCAATTTTTCCAAGGTTGGATGTAAACCATTTTTGTCTACTCTGTACCCTAAGTACTCCACTGAGTTTTTAAATAACTCACACTAATGAGCAGACACTCGTACTCTGTGCTTCTCTAGCTGTTTGAGGATTTCATTCAATATGTTATTATGAATTTGCCTATTTGGTGCTGAAATTAATATGTCATCCAAATAACATACTACCCCTTCAATACCTTGCAAAATCTGGTTCATCACCCCTTGGAATATGGCAGGGGCGGAAGACACTCCAAACAGTAGCCTATTAAACTGATATAGGCCTAGATGAGTATTTATAGTCAAACATGACTTGGACTCCTCATCTAGTTCAAGCTGTAAGTAGGCATTCGTAAGATCCAGTTTTGAGAAGATCTGACCACCTGTCAGTGCTGTGAACAAATCTTCTATATTCAGCAATGTATTGGAGACATTACCCTCTAGAACCTGGTTTACGGTTACTTTATAATCACCACACAATCTTACCTTACCATCGGACTTAGGTACAACAACAATGGGTATAGCCCAATTACATCGATCTATCTTACAAATAATGTTCTCAGGCTCTAGTCCTTTGAGTTCTTGCTCAACTTTCTCCTTGAGTGCATATGGTACAGAACGTGGCTTGTAGTAAACCGATCTAGCATCCTTCTGTATCCTGACACTCGCTTTGAAGCCTTGGATCGGACTGCCCATTTCGCAGAACACCTTCGGATACTGCTTGATAACGTCATCCATTGCTGAAAATCTCACTTCCACACAGAAAATCTTACTCCAATACAGCTTCAGTGAGCTCAACCAATTTTTTCCGAGTAAGGCAGACTTGTCTCCTTTCACTACTATTAGAGGCAAGTTCTGAAATTGATCTTTATATTTCACCGGTACGGTGATACGACCTGCCACAGGAATTTTCTCTCCCGAGTAGCCTCGCAGCTCTATCTTGGATTTCTCCAGTTGGAAATCACGCAATTTGTCGCGGTACAGTGACTCCGGTATTACACTCACGGATGCACCCGTGTCAATTTCCATTGGTATCTTGAATCCCACAACAGCTATTTGGAATTTGATACTTTCTGAATTGTTGTCCGTTAACCTCGTGCTCGTGATGACGTGTAACTCTAACATCTCCTCGTCCTGTTGTTGTTCTTCCATGCTATGAAGTCTCTTGGGATTTCTACTTATAGCTTTGAACGCTGGTCTCATAGCTTTAAAAGCTGGTTTACCCTTCAGTCGGCATGCCTTCGCAAGATGCCCAGTCTTCTGCAGAAGAAACACTCTGCCTTCACGTATGGACAACTTTGAGCAATGTGTTGTCCCAGGCACCTACATCATGACTTCGACGCTTTGTTAGAATTTCCAGTTTCTGAGACTTTGGGCCCCCACCGTATTTTACTTTTAACCTGCAGGTGATTTACCTCGGTTGACTGACGACCGTAATCATTATTTAATTCTCGAATATTGTTCGGCCATGCCCATCGACCTCGCTGTCTGACAAGCAATCTCAAAAGTCAAGTCATCCGTCGCCAATAACTTCCTTCTAATCGCATCATTTTTCACCCCACAAACAAAACGATCCCGTAATGCTTGGTTTTGAAAGTTTCCAAAATTACATTGCATCGATAGCTTTTTTAATGCTACGATGTAATCACTGATATTTTCATCAGCCTTTTGATTCCGAATCCTAAAACAATAGCTTTCATCAATTTCCAATGGTTTGGTGTTATAGTGCTGCTCCAGCTTCGTTAAAATCTCTTTAAGCGTTGTGTCCTTTGGCTCGTCAGGTACAAGCAGATTTACAAGGGTTTTGTATAATGTTGGACCCGCCTCCGATAAGAAGATCGCTTTCTTACGTTCCAACACAGCCCGGTTCTGGATAGCATTGTCTGGAACTTCGATTATGTTATTTGAAGTGAAATACATTTCTAGCCGATCCACATATGCTTTAAAATGTTCCCGGTCATGTCTATATTCCCCCAAATGAGCTCTGCAGAGAAAGGCAAGCAGAACAACTAAAATGGCAGCGCCCAGTGGAAGCCTCATGGGAAACACATAATGGCGTCTTAAAAGGAAAATGCACCCGAGAGTCTTAAAAGGGCCTTACACCATTGGCGGTCCCCACAAATAGACTTTTGTAAGGCAAGAGCGAGTCTAAATGAGCAATATGAATGTAGGATGACGGATTTATGATGAGAGTTAATATTTTAATGCTGAACGGTTATGGATTTAAAATAATGGATATGAATTACAAAAAGAGTTAATACCATGAGGTACAAGTAAAAGGCAATGGATCCGTGACTAATGGACTAATGTGATTTTCGATTTTATGTCATTCATGCAACGGTTCAGCGGCTGCAGACAAGCCGCAAAGGCGACTACTTTCTGAGAACAGAGGCAACGCACTAGTTGCGATACCCTGTCTCAGCGCAGCCCATTACTCGGGTGGAGCTGGGATTAAATAACTGTTCAGTGCACCTGCAACCTTTTGACATAACATCTGTACCACACTAATGTACCGTCTATGTGCACCTGCTTTCTGTTGGAGGTTATGCTCGTGTACCTCATCACCCATGTAAGGACTGCAAACACCACGTGCTTGCACTGGATCGCAAGCATAATCTCTACATGGGGGGGAGAAGAGGGAAGTGGATGGTCAGAGACTCACACTCACAAATCAACCAGGACCAACAAGGCCGAGGTTACCGGCAATGGCTTTTGGAACTGGGGGGGCGGAGTGAGATGTTATGTATTGTCCAGGTACATTAAATGTATAAGTACAATGGTGCGCCACAGAGGGCGCTGTGGTGGGAGACCTGAAAGTACCTGCGAGACAGAGTATAAAAGGCTGCCCACCACACCTGAGGGGCACTCTGGAGTTACACAATAAAGGACTAAGGTCACAGCAGTTACTACAACACCAGACTGTGTGGAGTCAGTGGTTTGAGTGGTACATACATCACACCATCAAACACTCCCAGTGCAGGTACAGCACGGGTTAGATACAGAGTAAAGCTCCCTCTACACTGTCCCATCAAACACTCCCAGGGCAGGTACAGGGGGTTAGATACAGAGTAAAGCTCCCTCTACACTGCCCCATCAAACACTCCCAGGGCAGGTATAGCACGGGTTAGATACAGAGTAAAGCTCCCTCTACACTGTCCCATCAAACACTCCCAGGGCAGGTACAGGGGGTTAGATACAGAGTAAAGCTCCCTCTACACTGTCCCATCAAACACTCCCAGGGCAGGTACAGGGGGTTAGATACAGAGCAAAGCTCCCTCTACACTGTCGTAGCATACTCTCTTTTACGAAGAGTTTCTAATCTAGTTATTATTGAGTTACATGTTTTAAATTGTTATTTCTGCCAATTATTACTGAGCTACAGCTTTAAATTTTTGGTTAAATCAATTTTTAATATGACATATTTTAAATTGTTGGGTACATTAATTATTCCTAAGCTACATGATTTAACGGACTGTACCTTCCTCCTCCTGCTGATATATTCCGAAAGGGAGGTCGTTCCATTAACAAAACACTCTCTGTGCACTTACTTCAGTCTGATCTGTAATTCAGTGGGATTCTCTCTCTCTCTCTCTCTATTCCTCTCTCTAGGTTTCTCTCTCTGTTCCTCTCTCTCTCTCTCTCTCTCTGTCCCTCTCTCTGTCCCTCTCTCTCTCTGTCCCTCTCTCTGTCCCTCTCTCTCTCTGTCCCTCTCTCTCTCTCTCTCTCTCTGTCCCTCTCTCTCTCTGTCCCTCTCTCTGTCCCTCTCTCTCTCTCTCTCTGTCCCTCTCTCTGTCCCTCTCTCTCTCTGTCACTCTCTCTGTCCCTCTCTCTCTCTCTCTCTCTTTCTGTCACTCTCTCTGTCCCTCTCTCTCTCTCTCTCTCTCTGTCCCTCTCTCTCTCTCTCTCTCTCTCTCTCTCTCTGTCCCTCTCTCTCTCTCTCTCTGTCCCTCTCTCTCTCTGTCTCTCTGTCCCTCTCTCTCGCTCTGTCTATCACTCTCTCTCTCTATGTCTCTCCGTCTCTCGCTCTCTCGCTCTTTCTCAGTCTCTCTCTCTCTCTGTCTTGCTCTCTCTCTGTCTCTGTGTCCCTTTCTCTTTCTGTCTCTCTCCCTCTGTCTCTCTCTCTCTGTCAGTCTCTCTGTCCCCCTCTCTCTCTCTGTCTGCCTCTCTGTCCATCTCTCTCCATCTCTCTCTATCTCTTTCTGTCTTTCTGTCCCTCTCTCTGTCCCTCTCTCTCTGTCCCTCTCTCTCTCTGTCCCTCTCTCTATCCCTCTTGATATGTCCTTACTGTACAGTATAAAATGCAATAGTTCGGAAGGACATTAGCTTGGATGATGTGGAATCTATATGGGTAGAGCTGCAGAACACCAAAGGGCAAAAAACGCTAGTGGGAGTTGTGTACAGACCTCCAAACAGTAGTAGTGATGTTGGGGAGGGCATCAAACAGGAAATTAGGGGTGCATGCAATAAAGGTGCAGCAGTTATAATGGGTGACTTTAATATGCACATAGATTGGGCTAGCCAAACTGGAAGCAATACGGTGGAGGAGGATTTCCTGGAGTGCATAAAGGATGGTTTTCTAGACCAATATGTCGAGGAACCAACTAGGGGGAGGCCATCTGAGACTGGGTGTTGTGTAATGAGAGAGGATTAATTAGCAATCTCGTTGTGCGAGGCCCCTTGGGGAAGAGTGACCATAATATGGTGGAATTCTGCATTAGGATGGAGAATGAAACAGTTAATTCAGAGACCATGGTCCAGAACTTAAAGAAGGGTAACTTTGAAGGTATAAGGCGTGAATTGGCTAGGATAGATTGCCGAATGATACTTAAGGGGTTGACTGTGGATGGGCAATGGCAGACATTTAGAGACCGCATGGATGAACTACAACAATTGTACATCCCTGTCTGGCGTAAAAATAAAAAAGGGAAGGTGGCTCAACCGTGGCTATCAAGGGAAATCAGGGATAGTATTAAAGCCAAGGAAGTGGCATACAAATTGGCCAGAAATAGCAGTTAACCCGGGGACTGGGAGAAATTTAGAACTCAGCAGAGGAGGACAAAGGGTTTGATTAGGGCAGGGAAAATAGAGTACGAGAGGAAACTTGCAGGGAACATTAAGACGGACTGCAAAAGTTTCTATAGATATGTAAAGAGAAAAGACAAACATAGGTCCCCTGCAGTCAGAATCAGGGGAAGTCATAACGGGGAACAAAGAAATGGCGGACCAATTGAACAAGTACTTTGGTTCGGTATTCACTAAGGAGGACACAAACAACCTTCCGGATATAAAAGGGGTCAGAGGGTCTAGTAAGGAGGAGGAACTGAGGGAAATCCTTATTAGTCAGGAAATTGTGTTGGTGAAATTGATGGGATTGAAGGCCGATAAATCCCCAGGGCCTGATGGACTGCATCCCAGAGTACTTAAGGAGGTGGCCTTGGAAATAGCAGATGCATTGACAGTCATTTTCCAACATTTCATAGACTCTGGATCAGTTCCTATGGAGTGGAGAGTAGCCAATGTAACCCCACTTTTTAAAAAAGGAGGGAGAGAGAATCTACCACAGAAAGTTGTTGAGGCCAATTCACTAAATATATTCAAAAAGGAGTTAGATGTAGTCCTTACTACTCGGGGGATCAAGGAGTATGGCGAGAAAGCAGGAATGGGGTACTGAAGTTTCATGTTCAGCCATGAACACATTGAATGGTGGTGCAGGCTCGAAGGGCCGAATGACCTACTCCTGCACCTATTTTCTATGTTTCTATGTTTCTAAATCCATACTTGAGAGAAGGTCACTCTGTGACCAGTTACCTTTATTACCAAGACCTCAAGTGATGAAGGTGGGTGGAGCTTCCCCTTTTATACCTGAAAGTCCAGGTTAGGAGTGTCTCCCCCTTGTGGTCAGTGTTCTCACGGTGTACAACTTAGGTCAGTTTATACATGGGTTACAATGCTGGTTGAATACATGACATCATCTCCCCCCCCAAAGTCTTATTGGGATAACAGGTTGAGTCTCTCTGGTGGTTTACACTCCCTTGTAGAGCGCCTGAGTTGGGGCTCCGGTTGTTGGGCGCTGGCCTGAGTGTCTGCTGTTTGCGGTGCCTCAGGCCTGTCCGGACTGCCCACAGTGACTGGGTTCTCCTCCACTTGGTTCCGGTGTTCGGTCACCTGTGGTGGAGTGAACTCTACATCGTGTTCTTCCTCTGCTTCTTCTATGGGGTTGCTGAACCTCCTTTTAGTTTGATCCACGTGTTTGCGGCAGATTTGTCCATTGGTAAGTTTAACTGCCAGAATCCTATTCCCCTCTTTGGCACCACAGTGCCTGCGAGCCATTTAGGCCCTGCAGCGTAGTTGAGGACAAAAACAGGGTCATTGACATCAATACATCGCGCCCTCGCATTCCTGTCATGGTAGTCACATTGTGACTGGCGCCTGCTCTCAACAATTTCTTTCATGATGGGGTGTATAAGGGATAACCTGGTTTTGAGCGTCCTTTTCATTAGCAGCTCTGCGGGTGGAACCCCTGTGAGCGAGTGTGGTCGGGATCTATTGGCCAACAGAAGGCGTGATAAGCGGGTTTGTAGCAAACCCCCTTGGATTCTGAGCATCCCCTGTTTGATTATCTGCACTGCTCGTTCTGCCTGGCCGTTTGAGGCCGGCTTGAACGGTGCCGTTCTAACATGGTTAATTCCATTGCCTGCCATGAAGTCCTGGAATTCAGTGCTTGTGAAGCACGGGCCATTGTCGCTGACCAAGACATCCGGTAGACCGTGGGTGGCGAACATTGCCCGTAGACTTTCTACCGTGGCAGAGGATGTGCTTGAATTTAAAATGTCACACTCAATCCATTTGGAGTAGGCGTCTACTACAACCAAAAACATTTTTCCAATGAAAGGACCTGCGTAGTCCACATGGATGCGTGACCAAGGCTTGGTGGGCCATGGCCAGGGGCTAAGGGGGGCTTCCCTGGGAGCATTGCCCACATGGGCACACATGTTGCACCTGCGAACACAAAGTTCCAGATCTGCGTCTATCCCTGGCCACCAAACGTGTGACCTGGTAATTGTCTTCATCATGACAATGCCCGGGTGCTCATTGTGGAGTTCTCTGATGAACATCTCTCTGCCCATCTGGGGCATGACTGTCCCCCCAGACCCAATCGCGACCTTTGCGTAGGAGCACATGTAGCGGCTCTAACAGCGTGCTCAATTTGGGAAGAAAGTTACCAAAATAATTCAGGAGCCCCAGGAACGAACGCAGCTCCGTCATGACACGGGGTCTGGGTGCTCTCTGGATCGCTTCCGTTTTGGACGCAGTAGGTCTGATCCCCACAGTCGGCAATCGGCCTGAATCGAGAGTTCATCCTTGTGCCTATGAAATGTTTTAAATTCCTCAGGGCATGCCCTGTACGTGGCTGCCCAGTCCTCATTCAGGACACATTTCTTGACTAGAGACAATAGCGGGTCTTTATTTGTCCAGACTTTAATCTGATGGGCTGTCACGGGTGAGCCTTCGCTTCCGAAAGCTTCAACAGCCATGACCATCTCAGCACCATGCTCGGTTGCCCCCTCAGTGGTGGCCACTGGGAGCCTGCTGAGTGCATCGGCGCAGTTTTCAGTGCCCGGTCTGTGCCGAATTGTGTAGTCATAGGCAGCCAACGTGAGTGCCCACCTCTGTATGCGGGCCGATGCATTCGCATTTATGGCCTTGTTGGCGGCCAAAAGGGACGTTGGGGGTTTGTGATCTGTCTCCAGCTCAAATTTCCTGCCAAACAGGTACTGGTGCATTTTCTTTAACGCACATACACATGCGAGCGCCTCCTTTTCTACCATCCCGTAGCTTCTTTCTGCCTGGGACAGACTTCTGGAGGCATAAGCTACCGGCTGTAACTGACCCTTGGCATTGACATGCTGCAACACACACCCGACACCATAGGATGACGCATCGCACGTTAACACAAGTTTCTTACACGGGTCATATAGCGTTAACAGATTGTTGGAGCAGAACAAATTGCGTGCTCTATCAAAAGCCCTTTCCTGGCTGTCCCCCCAGACCCATTCGCGACCTTTGCGTAGGAGCACGTGTAGCGGCTCTAGCAGCGTGCTCAATTTGGGAAGAAAGTTCCCAAAATAGTTCAGGAGCCCCAGGAACGAACGCAGCTCTGTCGTGTTACGGGGTCTGGGTGCTCTCTGGATCGCTTCCGTCTTGGATGCAGTAGGGCTGATCCCGTCTGCTGCTACCCTCATCCCCAGGAATTCTACCTCTGGAGCTAGGAAGATGCACTTCGCCTTTTTCAGTCGCAGACCTACCCGGTCCAGTCTGCGTAGCACCTCCTCCAGGTTGTGGAGGTGTTCTTCAGAATCGTAACCCGTGATGAGGATGTCGTCTTGAAAAACCACTGTCCTGGGAATCGACTTGAGGAGACTTTCCATATTTCGTTGGAAGATCGTGGCGGCCGAACGAATCCCGAACGGACATCTGTTATACTCAAACAACCCCTTGTGTGTCGTGATGGTGGTCAGCTTCTTCGACTCACTCACCAGCTCCTGGGTCATGTAAGCTGAGGTCAGGTCCAATTTTGAAAAAAGTTTGCCACCGGATAGCGTTGCAAAGAGGTCCTCCGCTCTCGGTAGCGGGTACTGGTCTTGGAGTGACACCTGATTGATGGTGGCCTTGTAATCGTCACATATCCTGACCGACCCATCCGCCTTGAGCACCGGCACAATCGGGCTCGCCCAGTCACTGAATTCGACTGGCGAGATGATGCCTTCCCTCAGCAGGCAGTCCAATTCACATTCTATCTTTTCCCGCATCACGTACGGCACCGCTCTGGCCTTGTGGTGTACTGGCCTGGCGTCCGGGTTTATGTGAATCACTACCTTGGCCCCCATGAAAGTGCCAATGCCAGGTTGAAATAATGAGCCAAATTTGTCCAGGACCTGTGAGCATGATATTCGCTCCACATAAGATTGACATTGCCACATTTCCAGTTAATGACAGCAAGCCAACTCCTCCCCAGTAGTGCGGGACCGTCCCCCGGGACAATCCAGAATGGCAACCTGTTCTCCGAATCTTTGTGGGTCACAACTACCGTGGCGCTGCCTAGCACCGGAATGATCTCCTTTGTATATGTCCGTAGCTGTGCGTCAATCGGCGATAATTTTGGCCTCCTGGCCTTGGACATCCACAACCTTTTGAACTGTTTGATGCTCATCAGAGACTGGCTGGCCCCCGTGTCTTGCTCCATTAATACTGGGATGCCATTGAGGAGCACTTTCATCATTATCGGTGGTGTCCTGGTGTATGAACTGTATATGTGCTCCACATGAACTCGCTGAACTTCAGCTTCCAGCGATTTCCCCCAGTATTCATTTGGCCTCGTAGGGCCCTCCTGGCATCAACCTGGCTGCAGGCTTCCTGCACATACGCGCCAAGTGACCGCTGACGTTGCAGTTTCTGCAGGTATATTGCTGATATCTGCAAGCTCTGGCTGGGTGCTTGCTTCCACACCTCCAGCATGAGCTGGGAGGCCCCGTTGTTGGAAACGAAAGTTCCATTACCAGGCGATTGTCTCTGACTGTCTCTGTGACTGTCCTTAAGCGCACCATTAACAGGTGTCGATGGCCCCATTACTGGCCGCATTGTCCATTGCGATGAATCGCCGTTCAGCTAGCCATTGTCTCTGTTGAACTCCCCCTCTCGGTTCGACTACATGCTGGGTAAAGTCCGATTGCCCTTGTCTGCCTAGAGATCTGTGTGCCGCGTTAACAATGTTGACTCCCTGGTCGTTTGCCGCATTTGAGCCAAGATTTTTGTCAAACATTATTCAGGTCTCTTCCTCCCCTGAGATAAATGTCTGGGCTATCAGAGCCGCCGCTTCCAGGGTCAAGTATTTGGTCTCAATCAGTTTCCTGAAAACCCCAGCGTGCCCGATGCCCTCAATAAAAAAGTCTTGCAGCATCTCCGCTCTGCATGCATCTGGGAACTTACATAGGCTCACCAGTCGCCGGAGGTCTGCCACGAAGTCTGGAACGCTTTGCCCTTCTCGCCGCCGGTGTGTGTAAAACCGGTGTCTCGCCATGTGCATGCTGCTCACCGCTTTAAAGTGTTCCCCGATCAACTTACTGAGCTCTTCAAACGTCTTGTCCGCCGGTTTCTCTGGCGCTAGAAGGTCCTTCATCAGGGAGTAGGTCCTGGATCCACAAACCGTCAGGAGATGAGCCCTGCGTTTGTCGGCCGAATCCTGTCCCAACCATTCCTTAGTGATGAAGCATTGCTGTAGTCTCTCAATAAAATTGTCCCAATCATCACCAACACAGTACCTCTCTTCTGTTCTCTCTGTCTCTCTCTGTCTCTCTCTCTCTCTCTGTCCCTCTCTCTGTCCCTCTCGCTCTCTCTCTGTCCCTCTCTCTCTCTGTCTCTCTGTCCCTCTCTCTCTCTGTATCTCGCTCGCTCGCTCTTTCTCAGTCTCTCTCTCTATCTCTCTCTGTCTCTCTCTCTGTCCCTCTCTCTCTCTCTCTCTCTTTCTCCGTCTCTGTGTCCCTCTCTCTATCCCTCTCTCTCTGTTTCTCTCTCTATCCCTCTCTCTCTGTGTCTCCCTCTCTCTCTATCCCTCTCGCCTCTCCCTCTCTCTCTCTCTCTCTCTCTCTCTGTCCCTTTCTGTTCCTCTCTCTCTCTGTCCCTCTTTCTGTCCCTCTCTCTCTCTGTCCCTCTCTCTGTTCCTCTCTGTCTCTCTCTGTCTCTCCCTCTCTCTCTGTCCCTCTCTCTGTCCCTCTCGCTCTCTCTCTGTCCCTCTCTCTCTCTGTCTCTCTGTCCCTCTCTCTCTCTGTCCCTGTCTCTCTGTATCTCGCTCGCTCGCTCTTTCTCAGTCTCTCTCTCTATCTCTCTCTGTCTCTCTCTCTCTCTCTGTCTCTCTCTCTGTCCCTCTCTCTCTGTCTCTGTTCCTCTCTCTCTCTCTCTCTGTATCTCGCTCGCTCGCTCTTTCTCAGTCTCTCTCTCTATCTCTCTCTGTCTCTCTCCCTCTGTCTCTCTGTCTCTCTCTCTGTCTCTCTGTCTCTTATCCCTCTCTCTCTGTCTCTCTGTCCCTCTCTCTCTCTCTCTCTATCCCTCTCCATCCCTCTCTCTCTGATTCTCTCTCTGTCTCTCTCTTTGTCTCTCCCTCTCTCTCTCTCTGTCTCTCTCTCTCTCTCCCTCTCTCTCTCTGTCTCTCTCCCCCCCTCTCTCTCCGTCTCTCTCTCTCTCTCTGTTCTGTCATGTATGTAACCTTCATGTAACAACGCTGCATACTGTATACACCTAAGAAATGCACACCTTGACCACAGGGGGTGAACTTGCGGGAGACACTCCTCACCTGGTCATCCAGGTATATAAAGGGAGGTCCCACGCAGGGTCATCACTTCTTGGTCCTGGGAATAAAGGTTCAGGTCGAAGAGTGACCTTGTCTGCAGAATGTGAATTTATAGTAGTGTGTAAGGACACTACATTTGGCGACGAGAAACGGGAATCAACGACTCACGAGAATGGCCACCGGTAGCACAGAGGAACGGTACTGTATTGGTGAGAACTGGGACGATTTTGTTGAGAGGCTCCAGCAGAGCTTTGTCACGAAGGACTGGCTGGGAGATGCAGCGGCTGACAAGTGAAGGGCGCATCTACTGACCAGCTGTGGACCTAAGACGTACGCGCTGATGAACGACCTGCTCACACCCGAGAAGCCGGCGGACAAAACCTTTGAAGAGCTCAGCAAACTGATTGGTGAGCACCTCAAACCGGCGAGCAGTATACACATGGCCCGACACCGATTCTATACACACCGACGTCGGGAAGGACAGAGCATACCGGACTTCGTTGCGGACCTTCGGCGCTTGGCCAGCCTCTGTAAGTGCACAGACGCCTGCAGGGGGGAGATGTTAAGCGATTTATTTATTGAGGGCATTGGTTATGCTGGGATTTTCAGAAAGCTAATTGAGACCAAGCACTTGACCTTGGAAGTGACGGCGTTGATGGCTCAGACCTTCATGGCGGGGGAGGAGGAAACCAAGATAATATACGCGCGCAACTCTGCTTCCAACGTGGCGATGGATCAGGGAGTTAACATTGTAAACGTGACTCAGAACCCCGCAGGCAGGCAAGGGCAATTCAACACCACCCAGGCAGCAACAGACTCTAGAGTGGGTCCTCAACAGAGACAATGGCAGGTTGAACGGACATTTACACCATCACGGTGGACAATGCGTCCTGGGATGGGGCCATTGACACCCATTAACAGAGTGCTCAAGGGTAATCAGAGAGACAATCAGAGAGGAATGCCTGATAACAGCCCTTTTGTTCACAACAATCTCAGCTCATGCTGGAGGTGCGGGGGCAGACATGCTGCAAAAACCTGTAGGTTTCAACAAATTATCTGTAGAAATTGTAACTTCAGTGGACATTTAGCCAGAATGTGCAGGAAGCCCGCAGCGAGGCTAATTTATGAGGCAGATGAACCAGAAGAGGGATCTGCAAGGCAGGTCGATGCTTGGGACAAAGCAATGGACACTGAAGTTCAGCAGGTTCATGTGGCAAACATCCACAGCTCATATACCAAAACGCCACCTATGATGATGAAAGTCCTATTAAACGGCATCACTGTACGCATGGAGCTGGACACAGGGGCCACCAGTCACTTATGAGTGTCCAACAATTCGAGAAACTATGGCCACTCAGAGCTAGCAGACCAAAACAAGCAATTACGGACGTACACCAAGGAGATCATCCCAGTGCGAGGCAGTGCAATGTTGGTGGTCACACACAATGGATCAGAGAACCGGCTGCCACTCTGGATTGTCCAAGGAAATGGTCCTGCGCTTTTGGGGAGGAGCTGGCTAGCCGAGATGAACTGGAAATGGGGGGGATGTGCACGCCATTTCATCTGTGGAGCGAAGTTCAGGCTCACAGGTCCTACAGAAATTTGAGTCACTATTTCAACCTGGTGTCGGGACTTTCAAAGGTACCAAAGTAGTGATACGCATCATCCCGGACACCAGACCAGTGCACCACAAAGTCAGAGCTGTGCCGTATGTGGTGTGGGAGAAAATTGAGAGTGAGTTGGACAGGTTGCTAAGAGAGGGCATAATTTCGCCCGTTGAATTCAGCGACTGGGTGAGCCCCATCGTCCCTGTCCTAAAAACCGATGGCTCGGTCAGGATCTGTGGCGACTACAAGGCCACCATCAACCGAGTGTCACTACAAGACCAATACCCGCTTCCGAGAGCAGAGGATATTTTTGCCACGCTGACAGGCTGTTCACCAAGTTGGACCTCACTTCGGCCTACATGACCCAGGAACTGGCTGAAGAATCCAATCTACTGACCACCATCACCAAGCACAAGGGGCTGTTTGTCTACAACAGGTGTCCGTTTGGCATTCGATCAGCAGCCGCTATCTTTCAAAGGAATATGGAAAACCTGCTCAAATCCATCCCTGGAACAATTGTATTTCAGGACGACATCCTCATCACGGGTCGAGACACGGAGGAACACCTCCACAACCTGGAGGAGGTGCTACGCCGACTGGACCGGGTAGGCCTGCGACTAAAGAAGTCCAAGTGTGTGTTTTTGGCCCCAGAGGTCGAGTTTTTGGGCAGGAGGGTGGCCGCAGACGGGATCCGGCCACCGAATCCAAAACGGAGGCGATCCGTCGCACGCCCAGGCCCGGCAACACATCGGAGTTGCGTTCATTTCTGGGACTCTTGAACTATTTCGGGAACTTTCTGCCGAACTTAAGCACATTGTTGGAGCCGCTACACGTGCTCCTGCGTAAGGGTTGTGATTGGTTTTGGGGGGACTGTCAGGAACGAGCTTTCAATCGGGTGTGGAACCTGCTTTGTTCTAATAAGCTGTTGACTCTGTACAACTCCTGTAAGAAATTGGTTTTGACATATGATGCATCATCCTATGGGGTTGGGTGTGTGTTGCAGCAGAGTAATGATGAGGGGCAACTCCAACCTGTGGCTTATGCCTCCAGGTCGCTCTCCCAAACAGAATGTGGATATGGGATGGTTGAAAAGGAAGCACTCACATGTGTCTACGGGGTGAAAAAGATGCATGAGTACCTATTTGGCAGAAGGTTCGAGTTAGAAACGGACCACAAGCCGTTAACATCCTGCTGTCAGACAGCAAAGCTGTCAATGCCAATGCGTCAGCTCGCATACAGCGATGGGCTCTCACGCTGGCTGCGTATGACTACACCATACGGCACCGGCCAGGCACCGAAAATTGCACTGACGCGCTCAGCAGGCTTCCACTGGCCACCACTGAGGGGGCAGCGGAGCAAAGCGCTGAGATGGTCATGGCTGTCGATGCCTTTGACAGCGCAGGCTCCCCCATCACAGCCCGCCAGATCAAAATCTGGACCAACAGAGATCCCCTCCTATCCCTGATTAAGAAATGTGTCCTGACTGGGGATTGGACGCCCGTACACGGAGAATGCCCCGAGGAGGTCAGACCGTTTCACAGACGGATGGATGAGCTCTCCATTCAAGCCGACTGCCTACTATGGGGCAGCCGGGTAGTCATGCCCCAGAGGGGCAGGGAAGCATTCATCAGGGAACTCCACAGCGAGCACCCAGACATCGTGCTGATGAAGACCATTGCCCGGTCACATGTATGGTGGCCGGGAATTGACTCAGACCTGGAACACT